>NW_010319763.1:0-13884 GCF_000700745.2 Antrostomus carolinensis
ATCATTCACTAAATACAGATTAAATGGTTTGAAGATATAATCATCCTTCCTTCTCTTACCTTTACAGGGGTACCACTGTGCTTTGCACTTAACATAAGTCACATATAATACCTGCTATTCAAGGACAGATACCTATTTAGCCTGTCTTAATTCTTAGGTCATAGCTGCAGTATCACAGCATTTTACAGAAGTGTGATTTAATGATAGTGCTTTCCTTTTTTCTTCTTCCTCCTTCAGTCTAGAGGTGCTGGACATTGACCAGTGAAGACTTTCTGGGTTTAGTATAGGAAGAGTATATCATTAGCACTGTATTTGTCATTTGCCTCTGAGGCTTATTCTCATCCCATCAGCTATGTTAGGGAGTCAGTTCTGAAGGTGTAGGGTTATGACAGAGCAACCTGAGTTCTCATAGCCACGAGTGTCCCTGCTGGGCTGTGCACAGCTGGGGCTGGGGCAGTGGTGGGAGCCCCACTACAGTGGGAGGAAGGGGAAGCAGCCAGAGCAGCCTGTGGGAGTGGGCTGGTGTGGGCACAGGGCAGCGGGCAGCCAAGTCCATCCTGGGTTGTGAAGCATGTGAGGCTACTTCTGCAGAAATAGTAGTTTTGCCACAGCTGGTATAAGCAAATACTGTCAGTTTCTTTAAAAGGACATCCCAGATAAACAACAAATTAAGAACCTAGCCAAGATCTTGATCAAACATTAGGTCAGCATCATTAAAAGAAAAGTGTGAAAAAGTACTCTTTCCTCATTGAGTCCATTTCAGTGGGCAGAAGCGTTATGTAAAGCACTTCACAGATTGATCCAGTACACAACCAGCTTGGTTCCTCTTACAAACTGGACTTTACAAGTCCTCATCATCCTAACAGATATGTACTGGCTCTGGTTTAGATTCATCTTCATGAAAAGCAGATAGAGTGTTTGATACCTTGCACTTCCTTATCAGAAATGCTTTGTGGAAGACATCCTATACAACATTTGCCTTTACATAGCTATATCAGATCATATATTCATAGTAAACTGTCTAGAGAACAGAGGTTTTTCTTCCCTTCTGTCATTTCTAATAAACTCCTATATAAGAATGTTTCTCTATTACTTCTAAAGTAAATGATCTTTCTTTTTGCACTATAAATGTCATCCTGTTCCTTTCTGCCAGACCACCAGAGTCTTCTGTTTCTTCTACACTATCATCTAAACCTTATTTGTGTTCACAATGCCCCCCTAGGCTCATACCATCAAGAAAATACACTAGCACACCTTTACTTTTTGTGCTAAGGTCATTAATGAAAATAAGACTAGTCCCCAATCCTCATTCCTCCTCCTGTGAAAAGGAATGCACTATGACACTTAAAAAGCATGGTACTCATGCAAAAGGGAGAAAATTATGATCTCTGTGGTGAGGGAGATTGGCCCATCCTATCTGTGAGCAGACATCATCTTCCAGGTCAGCTAAATGAGAAGCCAGGTGTTTGCATGCAAGTTCCAAATATAAAATTTATTCCTTGTTTCTCTCAGTGCCCTGATGTGCTGAACTCCTGAAGACAACAGGAGATTGGCCACAGCACATCAGCCAAATCTTTTAAATCTCAGATTGCCTTCTTGTCCTGGAGCTGCAAATGAAAGTAATAGTGCCTGTTCATGTGCATAAATGTGCTAGAGACAAGTAAGTGAAAAACGCTGGACTACACAGGGTATATTTCACTGGTCATTGATTTCCAGTGTGTATATCTGAAATAGCAACAAATAATTAACAGTTTGTCCTACTAGTGTCCACACTTTCTTCTCAAGCTCTTTGAGGATTATGTTTGAAAGCCATAGACAGAGCCCCATGCCCTTGTGCAGCTCAAAGTTTCTGCTGGTAAATTGATATTTTGCAGGTTACATCTGTAACTGCACTATCCTGTAGGCACATAATATAAGAGGAAAAAGCCCCACTTTTTGTAGAAACAAGATTAATAACATACACTTACCCTCCACCAACTTCACTAAAAACACAGTCATTAACAAATTGGTTGAGGATTGGAAGGAATTATTTCAAATTATGAGTGTGAAGAAAAGGTTTGGTTTAACATAGGCAGAAAATACCATACAGGATGTTAAACATTTATTCCAGTGGCGGAAGCAGTATCTCAGTATCTCACCGCTGTTCCATTCCCAAGGAAGGCCTAAATTCTTTTCATTCCATGCAACATCTAACACACTATTTATTTAAAGAATATTCTGGCTTCACTATATAACAAAGGCTGATTTTTTTTTAATTATTTTTTTTTTTCCTAATCCACAGCCGTTCTTCTACAAACTCACAAATAAGTCTCATATCAAATCAGGGACTATCTGCATGTCTGGGCTGGAGTTTTTGTGTAGAAGGTGTAAAAAGCTGCCATTTTTTTCTGAAAAACTGTCTCTTATTGATGTCTGTGTGCACTTTTCTGAAATTCTATAGCTAGCACAAGCTATGTAAGGTAAGACAAGGTTATTTGTTAGAGGAACAGCCTTTAAGGTAAACTTGCCTAGTAGAGAAAGCAGTACTGGTCATTCTAGATGTAATAGACCTTTTTTGACTTGGTACTGGTAGAACAAGTGAGTCAGGGCAGTGAGAAAAGTCACTGTACTACTAGAGGACTCAGTAGTTAGAATATTTGGAAAACAAAGAGCTTTTTGGCCACCTGTGGTAATAAAAAAGCCCTGGGTGTGTAGGAGGGGCAGTGATGATTTAATGTGAGCAATCATATTCTTCCTGCCCTGTATTCCTAGCAGTGCTGCACAGCTCACCACCACTCATGAGTCACTACCTCCATTCTAGTGCATCTGCTTTTCCAGTAAAACTCTCTCCCAGGTCTATCCTGAAATTGCTATGTAGCAATGGAGAGCACTATTAGCACAGTTGCCACCTTATACCATGTCTGTGGCCGTGCCTTAGTGATGGGGTAACGTGGTCTGTGCATATTCCCTTCAATCTGTCAATACTCAAATATCATTTGTACTTGTATGAGGTGAAAAGCACTAACAAAATGTGGCATGTTATGAGAAATGCATTAGCCCTTTCATGTTGCAAGTCTAGTACAATATGTATTTTAAATTCTAAAACTATTCCATCATATATATACATTCTCTCTTTCTCTCTACCTTGGCTGCTGTTGCTATTCAGTTTAGTCCAAATCATGAAAATCTGAAATCATATTCTTGTTTACTGCCTTTTCCTCCTCCATCTCACCCTCCTCCCCATTTTTCTCTCTAAGCTGCTTGAAAACATTCAGTTACCCAGCCCTGGAGGTGAAACTACTCAGAGAACTTCAAGGTTATGAAATGCAAAAGCTTGGCTTTTATTTGTTTCACAGTCAGAGAAAGCAGTGCACAGGATGAAAACCTGCATTGTGCAGCTCTGCTAACACATAAAGGAAGCTTTAATTGAGTTTAAAAAGCAAGTGCATTTTTACAGAATTAGGAAAAACAAAAACCTCCACAACAATGTTGAACAAATAGTGGTGGTGTTTATATCAATTTAGTTGAAAAGTTAAAAAAAAATGCAAAGAAAGCAACCAATGACCAAAGTAGATAAGCAATATTCAGGGTGCTACTGCTATGTTTGATAGAAAAGCAAAACCATTGGTGAGAATTAAGTGCTCACTGCAGAGAGGGAGAAGCATTTGAAGTCATCAAAGAGAGAAGTCTTGATGTCAAAAAGAAAGAGGGATCTTGGCTTAAAGGATGGTTTTAAAGCTTTTACTTTGGAATGATCTGAATTTTGAAAAGTCACCCAAAAGAGCTAGAGAACAAACCAGGGAGTTCAAGAGCTAATAGCTGTAAAAAAATGAATAATTGGTGGGATCTGAGCAATAGATAGGAATGTTTTAGGGAGCTGAACTTAGAGATCTGAGGTGCTTTGTCTTGAATTACTGTCTAAGTCATTAGAATTCCCACTTTTCTTTATAGTCTTGTAACAGTTTGCTCAGACATTGCAAAAGAAATTAAAATAAAAACTCCACTTTTCTCTTCGCCCAGGTAGTGCCTGAAAAACAATACATATTTATGTGTGCAGAGTTGTCAAGACGTTACACAGCACTTGTAAGCGCTATCCATATTCAGTGATATGGTTGCACAATTATAAAGCACAAGTGCTTGCATCTTTCTAGAAGATGTACAATAGGAAGCTGTTTGAAATATTGCCACAGCTATTGCACCCAAGTGTATTTTTACGCAGCCCTCTTTGTCAGCAATCTGTCCTTGTGCTCTAATAGTGACAACAGTTAGATGCACTGAGGTGTGCCAGAAATTGTACCCTATTAAACCACAAACAAACTGGAGATGGAGTCACAGCCTGTTGGGCCCAATCCCCACAGTGCACCTCTTGCAAGGTGACCTTAGCTTCTGTGGGGGGGGCTGGGGGTACTCAGTCCTCTGAGGGCTGGAAAAGACATTAAGCAGTCCCAATGCCCATGGGCAATCCTGTTGCAAACTTATTACTGGAAATTGCCACCTTACACCCCAACTGCCCTCAGTGCTGCTCCTGTTGGTCCCCAGGCGTGGGTTGCCTTTGCTTTTGCTGCGCGAGCTGCTGGCAGCACAAACTGCTCCCCGGGAGCAGAGCCCTCAGTGGGAGGCAGCTGCCAGGGACTCCCACAGCACAGGCAATAAATAATAAAGACCTATTCAGGGCAGATATGCCAGCTGCTGCACTCACATCTGGGTGCAGACCCTGAACTGCTCCAGAACGCTGGGTTTGGATCGGGGCATTATAAAAATAAAAGCACAAATGACTGCCACCATGAAACTTATGACAGGCATGATTTAAAATGGCTGCCAGCAACTGCAGAGGATTGGACTAGAGACAGGATACATTAAAATATTTGTAGTGGGCCCAGAAAAAAGCAAACTGGCTTTCAGAGGATGGAGAGGGGCTGTGTATTTGTGTGTGTGTATGTTGTGGTATATGCAAGTGTTCATTTTTAGTGAAATAATGTACTTCCATCATTTCCTTGATGGCTTGATTTTGGGAGGATTTCCTGATAATCTGTGCCAAATGAAACTTCCTTTAGTTATCTCCCTGCTGTATCTTATGATAACTTGACCTGTTTTCTAGCTCCAGTCATGGCTGATGAAACTAGATTAAGCTTTCAAAATTACACTGCAGTGAATCAAAGCTAGAGAAAATAGCAAGGAAGAATTAAGTGTTGTCCCTGTGCTGTGCTTCAGACAAGGTGAATCCAAATCATTGAGGAAGCAGAGCTCTCAAAAAGCCGTTCTTAAGGTGAACAGGGGAAATGCCATCTTCCCAACATGTGGTGGTTTTGGTAAGAATGGAAAGTATAAGTCTATTTTGAGACAGTCTGTTTTCCTCATATTCCAAACTAGCTGGAAGAGGGGAGCTTTTCAAAGCACATGAAAGTCTCCTGCATGACTGCCAGCCCAGAAATGCTTGGGAAAGGAACCATACTTGAGGCGCTCTATGGGAAATATAGGAAAATGCCATGGAGGAGAAGAAAAGAGCTCAGACTTCACCTAGTAAATTCTAAAAAGATTTGGGTTGTGTTTATGTCTAGCAAGGAAATTAGGTTCCTTGGATTAAACCACCGGGTTGATTGCTGATTCAGAAAACACTGACATCGCTAAATACCTCCATCCATATGGTCCTACATAATGCCTTGTGGAGACACACTAGCAAGCTCTAGGTGAACTGATTCAATCATCAGAAGCAATATTCCCACCTCAGGACAACTCTCCCCCTCAGAGCAGCTAGCTTTCCTGGCAAACAAGGTTTTTCCCCTCTGCCATTTGAGAGAATGCCCAAGACATCAATTTACCATTGCCTCAGGCTGCAACACAATCCGAAAACTCCTGTGTGGACTGCTGTGAGGGAATTACTTTTTCTATCCATGCTCTTACCCAGGAAGCTTCTAGGCACACATAGGAGTGACCAGAAGCTGTACTTCCCCTGGAAGGCCATGGCGTAATTTGCCTGCAGGTTGCTGCTTGCACTCTCCTGGTACCAGCCCAGTCTGGTGTGACCACTAAACAGTTGCATTCAGACAGCTTAAGGTTTCTGAACTGGTATTAACACCTATTGTCAGTGCTATTTTTGAATTCCCTCCATGTGGCTATTATTGGCTTAAGGATTTAGATTAAGCATTTTAAAATACCTGAGGGAATCAGTAGAGAGAGGTTAGCACAGAAATCAATTGCAGAAGGGGATGTGAGATCTTTACTTCTGGTGCTTCTTAAGAATACACTGCACAAATGTCTTTTGTGGGTAGTTTAGGTGTAGTAGACCCAGTCTAGAAGACCTCTTGAGACGTCACAGCTGTAACTGGTACCAAAGCTCACAGCATTTGTACATGTGCCAACACAGCTCACTAGCAGTTTAGTCACAGCGTTGGTGAACAGATTTCTCTGGAAGAACGGCAACTCACTTGTGCTAAGCTGACATACACTGTCTGGGGCCTAAGCAGCAATGAGCTGGTTACATCTGTCAGTTTGGAAACTCATCACATCTACATGGAGAGGCTATGAGGCATTCTCACCTGCTCCTGGCAAGCCGTTGCCCCTCAGAGCATAGGGGTGAGCATGAGGAAATGGCGGAGTCACAGGCTCTGGGAAGATTATCTCACCCTCCCTTCAGCTCCCTGGACAGCTTTGGCTGAGCAGGAAAGTCCTGACATGTATTCTGAAAGGTTTAAAAATGGACTTTCTCCCTCTGATGAAAGTTAACTGCTGTGCAGTGGTACCATGTGAGTGATGTCTGGGGTGGGTTTGCATATCAGGGCTATCATCTTTGGCGTGCGGTTAAATTGAGAGTCGGGATGATGTCCAGCAACTATCTGAAGCCTTAAACTCCATTTTCTCTAAATTTTACACTCCTATCAGGAAATAAATCCCTCTTTGATTGGGGGTAGAACTGAAAAGCTGGCAGGTCACTGTCTTCATTGCTGTGCCCACAGATACAAATTCACTCAGTTACTGCATAACAGTGAGTGACACAGAGAGCACCACCGGCCAGAGCGCAGTTCAAAAGTGAGAGAGTCACATGACTCATGGTAAAAGTGACAATAGGCATGATCTTGCTGGTGATATGCTCAGAGAAGATAGAGGGTACACAGGTTCAGTGGTAAGTACTTTATCTTGGCTGCAATCCTGATAAGGCCTTCTTATACCTCCTTCCCTATGTATCTGTATCATTCACTTAACACTGACCACCATTTTCCTAACACCACTCTGTTTCTGCTCTTTGTAATGAGGGAAAACATTTTTGCTTCATTATGTTCTGTCCAACGGAGTTAACAAGCCCCTTAGACTGCAGCAAATCCTTTTTCTGTTTTGTGGGGCATCTAGAACAGCTTTTGGCAGTGACAGAAACAACAATACTTCCCCATATGGCCAAGCCTTTCCTGCCACCTCTACTCCAGGAGTGCATTTGTCTGACACAGCAACCCAGTGAGCTTGCAGTGAAAACACAGTCACGTCACACAGACAAGCCCACAGTGTCCAGGTTTGCTTTGGCTCACTAACAACCAGCTGTTTCCAAACAGTTTCTCTTCATCCAGAGCCAGACTGGAGTTTCTAACAGTGCTCTTGGTAAAAACAAGTAAAAAATGCTTAAAATAACATTTTGTACATATCCCACCTCTCCAGATTAACAACCAGGTAAGAGGATCCTTAGAAATATTCAATTACAGTCCTATACCATAAGCTACAGATGTTTTGTGTGTATTTATTGTTTCATTGAGTGAATTCAATATATTTCAATAGAAGAGCAGATAACAAAGTCCCAATTTAGATTTGAGCTTTCCTACATTTCCAGATTATTCAAAATTGGGATTCTGGTCCATACTTAGCTCAAGGCTCTTCAACTATGAAATGTACTTAGATCAGTTGGGCGTCTTAACAATTGTTAGCCACTAATTTCTTCTTTTACAGTTCATTCCACTTCTATCAATGTAGTGAGTCAATTCCTACTCCAGTTCACTAACTTCACAAGAGAAAAAGTACTCATGAACAAGCTCATAGCTTGTTCCAAAGTTGGGAGCAAAGTGGGACAATACAATAACACTGTACTTGCATGGGATGGATGGCAGGAGACCAGCTGGCTGTGAAGAGGTAAATTTAGGCAGGAAGAGTTATTTTCAGTCACATTAGGAAATTAAGCTACACTTGTTTAAAAAGACTTTTAAAAGAAATCAAAAGAAACATGCAGTAGTAAGCAAAGAAGATAAGGAAAGGAGAGAGTTTCAGGACTGAAGGTAGGTCAAAAGGCCAAGGGAAATGTAGAAAAGTGGTGTCATTGATGACGTTTTACATACATACTCCTTTCCATATGACAACACATCCTGGTGGATGACAGCACTTCAGAAGCTTAAAATGCCAAGGAGTTTTAGAGATTTCCCACAACCTAACTTCCAGTGTATCCAAAACAAATGTTACTCATCCAACACACTACAATGCAGTTTAGCAGTACGAAAAACTATTACAAGTGAAAGCAATGGTTGGTGATGTGTAACAGCTGCTCAGATTTTCTACTTGAAGATTCACGATTAATTCTTCTTCATTAAAGATTTCGATGAAGTTGGGTATTTTTATTACTGTATTTCTCGCATCTTTTCAAATCCAGCAAGTCTGGTGAAAATATGTGAGTTTGAAGAGTGCAGTATGTTTCCACAAAATTAGAATCAGTTTCTCCTCCAGGTTTTCCCTCCATCAAATTTGTGCTCTGTTCTGCCTTATCAAAAGAATGTGACAATGATCATTATCCAGTTCCTTCTTATCAGGCTATGTCTATGTTGGGTGTCAATTCAGAGTTTGTGGCAAGAAACTCATGTAAAATCCCTTAAAATATTTTCCTCTGATTCAAACTCAAAACTAAAGAGGAATCAGCTTATAGGAAGAGAGGAAATGAGGAGCACTCTTCATGTCTGTCCCTCAGCACATAATGAGTTGTGCATCTTTGGAGCAACACTTGCATGTGTTTGGGATATTTTTATGCTATCTGTTTACTTATTTGAATATTAGTTTTGTTGAATAGTACTTTTAATCATCAACAGTTTTATCTTTTCTTGTAGTGATGCGGTCTTGAAGTTAGGTCAGAAAGTCTCATATTCAAGGAGGACCTCAGAAAATTTCCCACTCAAATATGTTGTATTGACAAATATGTTACAAACATCCCAGTGTGGCAGGCAGAACTTCTGAATCTTTAAATTCCTCCTTATTCCTGATACAAATGAAATAGCTTTTCTCCTCAGTTAGCCTCTCAACACTTCTTACTCCCACTACTTTAAAGTTTTTGTTGTCATTCTTGTCTCTCCATCATAATACACATACTTACCCCAGCTTGGTAGCATTTCTATTGGATTGAGAAAAGTCTGACAGCATCTTTGGCTTTCCTAATTGAGCCTAAAAAAACCCCAGAATGCCAGGTACTTTATAGAGCAGACAATTTTCACTGCTTCCAGGATTGGACCACGCCAATCTCAGCAACCTCAAATAGCATCTGCAAGTCATATGTAAAAATCTGTCATGGAAAGTTGCATGCTGGAGAAATTTGTATCTCCACGTGCCATATGTTTAAGTGAAAGAACAGCAGCACACTGTCCAGAAGTCATATGCAGTTAACAAAATGCAACATGATTGTTGGCAGGCCTGCTGGTATGGGTCATGTAGCCAAAGCTGAATTTATAAAACACAGTAAACAGGATGGGAAGAAAGGAAAAGCAATTGGCATTTGAAAACATGCACCAGCCTGATACGAATGCTCTGCAACGGCCTCTCAGTTTTGCATTTCCATTTCTTTCTGCCTGGATGGCCCAGAGGTGGACTCATCTACCTGCCCTTCTATCAGAGCACAGCTCTTGAAGAGTGAGTCAAACTTTTACTCAGAAGTCTCCACATTCGGGGGACAACTGTGATGTTATAGTTAGACTTCCATGCCCGAGGTAGTTCATCTCTTCCACAGAAGAGATAAAAAGGGATTTACCAGAAAGGTGAAGCCGCTTTCCAAAAAGGAATCCCAAGCCACATTTTCACGTGGTGGTACGTGGTGGCACAGCCATGTAGCTGCACAGCCCCCCATCCCATCCATGTTGAGTTGCCCCTGCAGAAGATAGGGTCTATCTTCCTATCCTGGGCAAAAAGTTCATTTGATGGGGCTCTGATCTATTGCAAAGAAAGGAGTGGATTGGGTGTTTCATTCAGGGAGGAGGGAAATGTTTGTGCTCAGGCAGCAATTATACCCTGAAATCCAGAGGCTGACGGTTGCTGCTCCAGGGCAGCCGACTCTGCTTCCTGCAGCTGGCTGCTTAATGCTGCAAAGGTGATGAAACCTGAAGGGAGCCACTGAACAGGTGGTAATTATGACTGACACAATGACGGCTTGTGCAGGCATGTAACCGTGGAACAAAACACCGCAGTTAGCTAACAAGAGATCGGTATAAGGTTTTTCACTGGCACTGTGTCTCCTGTCTGACACTTCTGAAATTGGAGGAAAAAAGGCATTGTGAGCTTCAGCATTCAGAGACATAATAGGCCAGACAAGCTGAGGGTGGAATGCCAACATCTGTCCCTTTCAGGATGATTAGAGCAGGTTCTGTTTCCATGTTGATTTCTGCAAAACTGCTTTTTCTTACTTGCAGGTTTTTCCTTCATAAATGTCTCTTCTGGGTTGTCTCCCTGTGATACGGTTGACTACACTACATCTCCGTCTCCCTCAAGCACACAATTTTCTGAACAGTTTCAAATAACTATAGGGAGGCATGTGTGTACCCGAACCCATGTTAAAAAATTATTTTCTTTCCCTTCCTTTATCAAGGGGGACACAGGTAATTATTCTTTTATACAGAGGGCTGAGGAAAGGACACTGGGACAGCCTGTTCAATCAGCACGTCTTTGGAACTTCTTTAAGTGTTAATGGACAAAAAAAAAATCCTTTTCCTGCCTGGCGAAAATATCCAAGATAAACCAGAAATCTCTTAGGTATCTATAATAATAATAGTAGCTAGGAAACAGGAGAATGAGGACTCAAATTCATCACTAACTGCATAAGTACTGATCTATAGCCCTTTCTTCCTCCCTTTTTGAAGTGGAACATGGAACTGCCCTGGCAGAAGACCTGCTTTTAATCATGTATGAAACCAGCGACCAAAGTTCACAACTGAGGTGGGAATTAGGCAGTGCAGGAACCTGTACTAGATGATACTACTAACAGCACATGTGCTGAGGAGGGCAGGAGGAATTATTTCTATCATACCAGCATGTAAAAGAGACAAAAAAAAAAAATCAATCTGTTGTTGGAAATCTTATCCAGTGGAATTTTTATCAGAAGTGGTACAATTCCACAAAAGATGTTCATCTCAATCCATCTACACATTCCATTGAAAAACACTTTTGCTGGAAATTTTCCAACCATTTGCTACTCCTGCCAACAGTGCATTTGCTTTCCACGGAAATTCCATGGGGTACTCTTCCCCAATGTACTGGGCTAGAATTATCCAATTTATACACCTCTTACACTTCTTTTCCACCTTTGGACTTTTTCCCACGTAGAAGAGTGGAAAGTCTTCACTTCACCCAGTAGCCATGCCATTCTGTAAGAAGAACCTCCTAACCCCCTAAATCATCAGTCAGAATTTGTTGGGTAAAATCTGTAAATCTTGAACACTGTAGTAAATATACCAGGCATATAAAAATCATCCATTTACTCATGGCCATTACAGAATGATCCAATATTTTTTCTCTTCCTATCCCACTCAGAAAGTTTTTCTGTGGTTGCCTAAACAACTAACTCTACAGCTCAATGACCATACCTTTTAATCTGTCCATAAAGGGCCTGTTATGCAAAGTTAGTTTAATGTAACTTATACAAAAGTGAATGGAAAACAGTTTATTTTTATGTAACTACAGATTATTGTTCAATGGCCAGTGCATTTGTCTGTGATTTCATCCAGAACACGTACATATGTTCCAGATTTAGGGCTAATAACTATAGGGATATACTGTTTAAAGAAAAACTGTAATCCAATTTATATTTTTTCAATTATTTCACTATGTTGAAACAACATGATTCATCCACCTTTGGTTGTGAGTCCAGAGAACAGCCTGTGGAAAGCAGTTGCTGTATAAATAAACATATAGAATTGTGTTTGTGTCCCTCTGTGGCACATACTGGCGTTGGTTACTAGTCATTTATTTCTCCTGCTGTGCAAGACATTGAACACTGAGAATTAACTGAAAACAGGTTTTCCTTTTCTGGATTTTAATAGAGAAAAATAGTAAGTGTGCCTTTAGGGCTGCTTTCTAAATTCTGCTTTGGATTCAGTTGTTACCTAGATCTTGTTTAAATGCATTAGGCTGTCACTCCCTCTAGTCTAGCATCCTGTCTTGAGCAGTGGCCAGTGTTTTCAAGAGGAGCTTTACATGCCTGCAGGAGAAAAGAGCGGTGGGAAATTAGCCAGGTGTGTGATCAGGAAGAGGAAGGGACACAGTTATTTCCTCTTACTCAGAGCTCTCATTACATCACTTGGAGCAAGCAATATAATAGCAGGTGCATGTAATGTAAAGCCATGGCACACAGACCACTGGAAATGCAATACCGTGAGGGAGATGTTGAAATATGTCTGCATAATGTTATCAGAAACATGGAGTAAGCCTGCACATCTGAAAAGGCACTAAAACTGCTGTTCTATGTTGTCCTCCAAGGTAAAAAGACCACTGTGCTTAAGAGGATCAAGGAACTGTGATATAGGAGCCTTTGCTCTGGTTCAGAGAAGCTAGGTTTGATGCCTACTTCCTATCTATCATTGCTGAAATGGCTGGAGCATCAATATACACTGTCACACCACAGGACAAATAACCAGAGATTTACAGAATAAATGGAGAGTGAAGGGACCTCCAGAGGTCTGTGGCCCAGCTTTCTGCTCAAAGCAGGGCCAACTTCAAAGGACAGAGATAATATTAAAGATTAGGCAATCAGTTGCTTACAGTATCAGAAATCAATCTTACCATGCCTGGGGAGAGCTAGGAGGGTCAACACAGAGCACCCTGAGGACCACAGGTCCACAGGGATAGACATTACACAGGTTGATAGAAATCACAGATTGGACACAGACGTAAGAAACAACTTCATCAGCTTGAACGTCACTCACAGTGGCATTGCATCTCCAAATGGAAAATATGGCTGTAACAGAGTTGAACAGAAGACATTATGTGCAGTGCACTGTTAATAACTTTTTTTCCCTGAATTTTCTTTTTCTTGTCTTTTTTTTTTTAATTTCTGTACATGTTGGATGGATTTTGATGACATTATCATACTCTTCATTATGATCATGGTGGCTTGAATTTCTCTTTCAATCTTTTGTAATAAATATAAAATGAGATTGTTACATAATTCTAAATTTCTAGAGTGGGAAGGTGTTTATATTTATAAACTGCATATATAATGTATCAGAGCTCACAAATTAATCACCAGAAGTTAGTGACATCTGAAAGTGGGCAGGGAATCCTAACAGGCCCCCGAGAGGGTGTCTAAGGAGACACTTTGGCAGAAAACTGTGCTGACTTTCTATAAAAGAGTGCGATGTCGTTAATTTTAGCCACATATTATGCCTAATTAACTCATTATGCAAATATGTACATAATAAACCACTATCATCCAAGGGCCCAAAAATCCGACAACCATGTTCTGAAAGCTCACATCCTAAACCTTCAATACAGAGAGTGAGAGGATAATGAAAAAAGCTCAAATAAAAGGCTTTACTGATGGAAAGAACAACAGCAGGAGCTTTTCAAAACATAACCACTTACCTTTTTAAAGAAAATAAATATGTAGTCTGTTCTGACTCTTCAGCTGTGCTTGTTCTGTCTCTTTTTCCCACGCCTACTCATCTCCTTTTATTTCTCTCCTCTAGT
>NW_010319763.1:13918-50219 GCF_000700745.2 Antrostomus carolinensis
CTTTGTCTTTGGGCCAGCTGAAGCCCTGAAGACCTTGAAAGAAGGATGACAGAGCTGTAGACCAAAGAGGAATCAGACAGTTGCAGAAGGCAGAGGTGGGCTGCCAGCACACGGGGGTAGAATCAGGACAGAAGTAAGGAGGGCTTGTTTGGGGCTTCTACTTGGCAAGAACTTATTAAAAAGTAAGGGCTTACTGGAAACAATAAAAATAAAGCATTCTGACTTTCACTGCATTTATCCTAGCAAGAAAAGTGCTAGACCACTGAAAGAGTTGATCACAGTAATGTCAGATAATCAGTCCAGGGAATGCACTGGAAAATCATATCTAGCAAACACAGGTTATTTTCCTAAATGTGCATGGAAGCACATCTCCCACTCACCCTTAACAAGGAGGCTCTCACCTTTTTTTACAAATGTAGGCCACCATGACCCATACTTTGTTTCCTTAAGGGCAGTCTACCAGCTAACAATATCCAACCCTTTCTGCTTTTCTTTTCTTCCTCTTGCTTTGAAGAACAAGAACCAGAGTAGTCAGCCCAAACGTGTCACATCCATGTCTTCTTAAGTGGGCATATAACCCTGCCACCAGCCTCCTTTTGCTGCCACCAGCCTCAGTGAACAGCCCTTCAAGTCCTTTATCCCACAATCCCCCACAGCTTTGGCACTGTTCAGTGAGAGTTTTTTTTCTATGCAATATTTCCAGTTACCTTACACATTTTGCCCCAAACCTCTCAAGCTTGTAATATATATTGAGTATCCTACTGATTCTGCAGCCTTACCAAAGTAATGGTGATAATGTTTTATTTGTCCAGTGAAGCTTGTCTGGCATCATATACCATCC
Source organism: Antrostomus carolinensis (assembly GCF_000700745.2). NCBI lineage: Eukaryota > Metazoa > Chordata > Aves > Caprimulgiformes > Caprimulgidae > Antrostomus > Antrostomus carolinensis. The sequence goes on from NW_010319763.1 coordinate 14,760, forward strand.
AAACAAAATTTTGAATTGTATTTCCATCAGAGATGATACCATCACACTTTTGACCTATTTACAGATACAGGCCCAAGTCTTATCTGCCAGATCCATCTGTGATTCCCGCTCCTGTTTCTCTGTATATTTATGTTCATGTGCTCCCTCTGCATTCCTCAGAGTGCAATAAATCCCACCTGCCAACCCTTTCGTCACCTCTGCCTCAAAAAGGATTGCTTCAAGGTCAAGCAGTTCCCTTGTAATGTACAGTTTAACCTGATTTGTGGAGGCAAAGCTTTGAAATTTTTAAAATAAGGCTAAGGTAAAGTAAAGCTTGCAAATGAAACTCTGACGGTAAGCTGGAGTATTTCCCTTTCCAAAGAGTTCGAGCAGAGGGCACTGTGCCATCTGAAGCCATAAGAGCTGGAATTATGTTATTTATTACTCTACACATAAGATATGCCTCAAGTAGAAAAGAAAACAAATGCTGACAACAGAAAGCAATCAAAGCCCCATCCACGTAAATCAGCAGGAGAGAGGTGGAGGGACAACTTCTCCCCCAGTCTGTCTGTAAGTTCACACCAGTGAATACTGGCATTAGTCCAGGCAGCTTTAGAAACCTTCATTGAAGAAAATAAAAAGACAAATGTAGGGTGGAAGCCTTAGAAGTATCAAGAAGTGACAAACAATTGCAGGCTATACAAATGATCTATAGTATTTTGCCAGTTTTCACCTGGATTTCACTGCCACACAAGGGTTGCTCCACTGGTGAGGTGTTGGTTATTCTTTTGAGACAGCAGCGATGAAAATCTCAGACAAAATATTAATATGAGGATTTAAGATGTGGAGGTAAACACAAGTGCTAACACATAGGTGTCCTATGCACATTGACCTTATGTACTTTCATTGCTAAGAGTGGAGGGTTTATGCTTAAAATAAGAGTCTGGTAAATGTGCTGAAGTGATGCAACCCCTATCATAAAGAGCTAATAATATGTAATACTACAGCATAGGTCAGTAAGATTTTAACAGTACTACAGACAGCATATTATTAGAATTGTTACAAAACCCAAATATTCCAAAACCTTTGGCCAAGCCCCCTAAAGTCATGGGAATAGCTTAAAAATAATGTCTTTATTTAAAAAACAAAACAAAACAAAACAAAAAACCCATGTATTTTTTGTATTCTTCTTACACTCCTTTTGAACACTAAATGAATCTCATTTTCTTTTTCATATTTCTTTTTTACAATGAAAACTTTTTTTTTCCTTTTTTTAATAAATGCTGCAATTTCCATGTACTCACCTGACTCCGGGATTCAAACTTTAAAAAACAAATAGATTTCCAAAGATCATGAGAAAGGGCATAAGAACACCTCAGTACTAAGTTGAAAAGACTTCTTGAAAATGCTGAGATTCCAGCAAGTTCCACTCAGCATTAGCTAACTGGATTAAAAACTGTCAGTCAACTAAAGATCTAGGAACAGATGCCCAAACTGTATGTATTTTTTTTTATTTTAATGAATAGTTCCAATGATAAATAACAGATTTCCCTATTTATAGAAAACTGGTGTTACAAGAATATCAGATTGTGCTATTACACCCCCACATGCATACCAGTTTTCTATATGGAAATTTGATAATTACAAGAATTGTTGCTTTTAGAGATTTGGAAACAACAAGAAATTGAGTTTTGTTGTTGCTAAAAGGTAAAAAAGATACCTATCTATTTTAATTTTTTTAATTAATCTGGAACATGAGGATATTTGTTTAGCCAGAGGCAGAATTTAAAGGCTAGGGAGAGACCATGAAAAAGAAAAAGAAAAAGAAAAAGAAAAAGAAAAAGAAAAAGAAAAAGAAAAAGAAAAAGAAAAAGGAAAAAAGAGAAAGAAAAAAGAAAAAGAAGAAACAAAATGCAAAAGACTGCACTAAACTCTTTTTTCTTTTCTGTTTTTAATTTCTGCCTTGCAAGGAAAAAAAGCATCAAAAAGTTTGCAGAAGTAAAAATGGGATAAATCAAATATCCTTGTAATTTTCAAATTTTTGGGTTTGCTAGACTTCACACATTTCACAAAATGTGTCATGGTATTTACCAATATGATAAAAAAGCACCTAAAAACTAACATCACACTGTGTTAGGAAAACTGCCCAAAAGAGCTAGTATCGAAATATCATGTAAAATTCATGCGCTAAGAAAAATTCCATTCAGACTGAGTCACAGAGACTCATGCTGTATTTGTAAAATTCTCAAACATGATATGAGAGCATTATTGCCTTCAGGCTTGTTATTTCATCCCCTGGACACACGCAGAAGCATATCATCCTTTCATAGGATTGATCAGCAAATATCCTCCAGAGCAGTTAGATAAGAAGGCATTCCTTCTGCTAGCTGTAGGTTTTTGCTGTGTTGCATTTATTACTGTGGTGTGAAAATCTCCCACTGAGTGCAATACCTTTAAACACTTCTCTGGATTTTTTTGTTGTTGTTAGGCACTTTGCCAAGTGGTGTGTTGTGTTACTTACCTTGGAAAAGAATTGTTGCAGCATAATTTATTTTGGTCTGGGCAGAAATTAGCTATGGAAGAAGTTCTAAGACCTGCTTTCTCATTACCAGCAGGTCTTCCATCTGCTTAATTAGAAGTGCAAATATTTGGAAATCTGAAATCCTACAGCAACGTCTCAGATAACATTTCTTTGTTGCAAGATCTGAAAAGTGATCACTGATAATTGTTGATTGTGCTCTGTGTGACTGTAATTACATGGCATTGATCTGATGCTCAGACACCACAGTGATGAGCTTAATATACGAACCTAAATAGACTAGATACAATTAGACCAGTAAACACCGAGAAGAGCTAGTTTGAAAGGGCAGAGGGAAATCACAAATGAATGTGAATGACTGAAAGGAAAAAAAAAGAAACAAAAAAACTGCTGAATATTTTATCCAGCACAGTCTATTCAGTCATTTAAGCTGCTGATCAAATACCAAACACCTCTTTTTTGTGTTCAAAAAAAGACTATTTAATTCCTTGCCTGCCTGGAAGAATTAAAGAGACCACAGCAAACCTGCTCTGAACTAAGCAGGTAAAGCATCAGGCTCTCTGCAGACACGGGTGGCTGGCCAAGTACCTCAAGGATTGTCCCTAAATACCAAGGGACGATCTGGTCCACTGGGCAGGGATGTGAGAAAGTACCAGATGACCCGAGAAGGGAGAATTCGGTTCCACAAGAATGTCTGCTTGGCACTGGATAAAGCACTTTCACATTAGCATTTAGCACACCAGCCACACAGCTGTAAAAGGGTAGAAACCTGAGAAGGAGATGAGATAAAAGGGGAATATTGCTTCTTAAGTGGGCTGTGAACTTTCTTGCTCTAATTGCTCTCTTACCATCCTACGCAAAGGAAAGCAACTGGCATGTTCTGCAGACGGATCGTTAATCGCGCGTACACAGGAAAACCTTTCTACTCCTCCCTGCAACTGCTGAAAATCAGGTTCACCCTCAGACCAGCATAGGCACAACTCTTATTATTTCATGGGGAAGGGGACATAAGCGCTGATGGCATGATGACAAAATAGCCACCTGGCATGTGGGCTAGCCACATGGCTAGTGCCTCTGCTACAGAGTCTTCTCCTCATATTGTACCATAAGGGAAGGAAGAACTTTAGTTCAGTTGACAAGAAGGAAAAACTTTTTATTCAAATGCATTCTCCAAGATCATCAGACCAGCACATTCAGTGACTCCTATATACAACTAAAACCAGTATCTGGTCCCCAAAGACCTCAGAAACCTCAAAAAGGGAGAGCAGAGTGACCAGGGACAATGTGGAGGTGGCTGCAAAAGCTGAAGGGCTTCAGGAAAGCACAGGCTGGGGAAAGGGGGGGGGTTACACTTCTGTCAGAGCAGATGAAATGGCTGGAAAAATAAACAATCTTTCAGGCAGGAGGCTTTTTGGGTCACTCTCATGAAAGGTTAAAAGAGCATTTTTCCCCCCAGGTTGGAAGAACACTAAGAAACAATATGGTCAGGAATTCTGACTTGGTGCCAAAAATGCTGATTAAGCTCCTTTCTGGGAAGCTGCCCCACTGGAGAAGGACCCAAACCTGCATGGAGCACCATGGAGGCAAATGGGGGTGAGGGAAGGCAGCACCCCTCCAGTCAGCTCACCAAAGTGTGTGCTCTGTGCAGCTTTTTTTGTGAAATCCAAAGCATGCTAACTTTATACAATTTAAATTCACAAACAACTTAAAAGAATTGTTCAGTAAATAATTTCACATAACAAGTGAATTTGAGAAAACAGCAATCTGTTTAGAATAATTTGTGAAGAGATAAGAGGAAAAATTTGTTGAATAAATTATCCATTATAAATTTTCTCCCACCTGCACTGCCAACCATCCTGTTTGAGTTTCTGCTGTTACTTCCTCCCTGTTTTAAAGCACAGGGAATATTCAACTTTCATGTGCTCAGCAGTAGGCAGAATACAAAACTGTATAAATAATACAAACTCAGCTCATATATTGTTGAGTGCTCAGTGGCTTTTTACTTCGCCTTCTGACATTTTTCTACCTTGCAATTTGGTTTGGTTTTCTGGGGGGGGGGGGGGTTTGAAATTCATTACCTCTGTCTCAGCCCATATGCTGTATAGCAAGGAAAAGAATTATAAGAAAAAGAATTAAAAGATATCCTAACACTGACATCATGCAGCACTTTTAATTTGTAGATTTTCAGCGATTTGCAAAGGCAGATGCTTTTCATTACGCCAAATTTCACAGATGGAGAATCTAAGGCATTGCTTATATGTATATGGCAAAATCTTCCACTTGCTTCAAATACACCTCAGTTTTGCCCAGAGAGGTTAACTGTGCTTCCCAAACTGAGAAAGGTGACAGCTATGCCTTTGTACAGGGCTCTGGGCAGAGGCAGCCAGGCTGGCTCTGAACAGGAAGCACCAGAGCCATGTGAACCTGCTACTACACCTGCACTCGTTAGAAGCACCGCTAATTAGCTTGACACAGCAACATGCTGCCATATCTAAATTGCTTCCAGGACCCAATTAGTATCTCTGCAAGGTACAGCACTAGATGATGTAGACACACAGCCTGTTTAGAGCTGCTCTGATACCGCCAGCCAAGGTCAGCATTCATGGAAAGACATGCCCAAGATAGGGCACTGGTAAGGCCACATAGATCCTAAACCTCACAATATTTGCTCTTGTATTCAACTTGCCAGATTATGAAGCTTTTCCCACCCCAAAGGCAGGATACAGCAGATACAAAAGTACATTTTTTTTTTTTTAACTCAAACAATAATCATATTCTCTACAAATACAACCCACAAGGCAATGTGTTTGCTGTGGATGGGTTTACACACTTCACTTCAGTCTTTTAATTTATCCCAAGTGTACCTGAGTAATCTGCAGTGAGGTGATACGGAAACCTCAGCTGAATGTCAGCTGAAGCCAGAAAGCATAAAATCCCCTTCTCCTGCCACCTTTTCATTGTGCAATTAAACAACAGTTTTCTACATCTGCCTGGGGGAAAGGATTCTGCAGAATGTACCTGGGTGAGTAATACTGATTTGCTCTATGATATGAATTGTCTTTGTTGCACCAGCATTGTCTGAAGAGCCAAGATTGGGATGAGGCCATGGGAGGTCACCGAGTATGAATTGGAGATGCTCTTAGGACTTTATCAATGGGGTTTGCCTGCCTTTACTTCTTGCTTTCTGTGTGGTGTCCCTGTAACAAGCATTCTCATGACTAGCACTGGCCCCAGCCTTCACTAGAACATGGACTGCAGTCACTCTGACTTCTTTAGGGGTTGTATTAGAGCTACATGAAAACAGTAATTCTCCAGCTTGCAGATCCTGAGGCTGGCTTTTGATTCAGGACCAGTACCCCACACAGACTCCACGGACCAGTAAATCCACAGTTTAGAAGTGAAATTCACCAGGGCATAGTCATGGAAACCTGTTTGCTCCTCTTTTTTTTTTTTCTGGCTGGTATCCAGAAAAATGTGAGGGTTAGCTTTTGATTCCCCAAGCTGCTGGCCTTTACCACAGACTAGAAGGGACTGGTGGAATAACCCAAGGCTCACACCGGACAGGGTTGGCTGGGGGCTCTGTTGCATGCCTAATGACAGTGGGGATTTTGGCCTCAGTGTCCCCTATGTCCTGCTTTCCCCTTCAGCTGGGAAGCTTCAGGGAGGAGAGGCCCTGCGCTGCCCATGTAATGAAGTCATGAAAAAACAGCTCTTGAACTGCTCAGGAGCAGTGGTTTGCCCCCACCTCTCTTCATTACCTCTCCATTTAGACCTTCAGGGCCAGCTGGTGTTCCGAGTGCTGTTGTCTAAGGAACTATGTACATAATATTCAGTTACAAATACACCTATTGGAGTCTCAGATACTTTTGCTTCTCTTTAAATTGCTTTTATGGGAGAAACCAGGACTTAAAGGAGAGCTCAGTGCTCTCTCAGTGTTCCAGTCTTGCCAGTGTTCATATTCAAATCAGTGAAATCAGTAGGGAAATGCACACGTGGAACTAAGCACATCTGCAATGTTGGCTGGATCAGGCCACTCCAGGGCCAAGAGATCATTTCCATTTTCTCATGGCAAGTGTGGAATCTTACACACCATTTCTGAGAGAGCTGTAAAAGAGAAACAAATTTTTAATTAGATTTAAAATGCACTTCTCTATCATTTTCAGGCTAAAAATTACAAATGATCTCGCATCAACATTGTGTTGTCAGTTTGGCTTTTTAACATGTGTTTTTACTATTTACAAAAGCCTTTTCTGTTCACCTTTTAGAAATCTTCTCTTGATTCCATTTCCTTTTCTAATTACAATCCCATTTCCTCAGTAAGTCCTTGAAAAAGCTTCCCCCATGCCTCTAATCATCTCTCCAGTTATAATCTTCAAAATTGTGTTCCATTCAGTTTTCAATTTGGCAGCACCCAAAGACAGATCTCCATGTGGTTAACAACCTTTTATTTGCTGCCAGTTAGGGCTGAGGTTTATGCTTCTTCTCTTTCTGGGCTTCAGTGATGTACTTGATGCTGTTTAATACATCCTTCTTCACACTTTTGTTATGCAGGTGTTTGCTTTATCATAGACTCTAGGTTTTTCATTTTTTTTTGCTGGGTGCAAATTTATCCTTTATAGAATCCTATAATCCAGGCTTTCCTCTTTATTTCTTTCATACTCCTTCAAGGCCTGATCTGAGGTACAAAGAGTATTTTATTTTAGCCTTAATCCAAATACAAGAAAATACTTTTCAGGACTAAAATTTCTGCTGAAAATCAGGGTAGCAACACCAAAATTAACTAAGCTATGCTGATTTAGAGCCATGAAGGGCTCTGGTCCCCATTAATATCATATGGAGACACTCAGCTTCCTGCTGCATTTAAAAGGAAAGTTCCTGTCCAGTCACCCCTAGGATTTCATGGGATTGGTGCCAGGGCTATCTCCTGAACTGTTCTCCTTGGTGGATCTCCCGCTTCAGGCACATGAGCAAAACCAGGAGCCTAAGACAGATCTCTCCATTCCCCGTGGCAGCAGGTTACCTACCAAGCAGGTGTGACACACAAATCCTCACGACAAGTGAGTCCTTCGACACAGCTTGCTGACAGAGAAATGTTGGGCGATAATGGAAATAGGAAGGGCAGAGCTTTTTGCAAATATCTAGGAACAGAATTTCTCCCACCTCATCAAATTGTAATTTTAAGTTGTTTTTTTGTTTTGTTTTGGTTTTTTTTCCCAGTCAGTTTCTAAGTTATGTTGGTTTCAGACAAATAAAATAAATATAGAAAGAAAGAAAGAAAGAAAGAAAGAAAGAAAGAAAGAGAAAGAGAGAGAGAGGGAGAGAGAGAGAAAGAAAAGATGGACATCGAATTAACTGTCTCCTTTCTCTGGTCACTTGGAACAAAACGCAAAGATGATATTTTGCACTTATTTCCTCCAGAAAGACAGGCACTGCCATGCCAGCTTCCTAGAAGCCAGTCACAGAATCCAGAGCAGGTGTAGGGTGCAGCCACTCCCTAAATGTCTTGGACTGTAACATCTGAGGAGCAGTTCAACCACTGGCTGCTGGCCATGAAGTCATAGCTCTGTCCGATTCCACCCTATTACATGTGGACTAATCTGCTCGTGTCCAGTGCTAGATAGATGTGCCTGCTGTTGTCATGTAACACTTGTGCCTACGCAGTGCCTAAAGCCCCATCGGCAATATGCAGATGATCTTGTCCCAGGAGACAAAAGGCACTATCAAACATTTGCTATTTTATATGTATAAATACATTTGACTACTTTAGAACTGTGTGAGCAAGTAAGTGTCTGAAGTAGAGGGCAAATTCATAGCAATTTTCTCTCCTTGAGTATCTTCCCATGGGAGGGAACTTTTTGAGACGCTGTGTTCATTTTCCTGTGACTACGGAGAACAATAGAAACCAGAACAATCTTTACAGAGCCCCCACCTCCTTCATGGCATTAGTTAGCATGCAGGGAGCTGCTCTGTGGACAGAAGAAAGATGCGTGTAAAGGCTCCAAGAGAAGGCTTCTGCTTTCCTCTTCTGAAATTACTGTTTAGAGCCTGCAAGGTACATCACAGTAGGCAGGAAGGTGCTAAATACAGTCTTTTCATATGTATTTTTAGCAGCAAGGACACAGGTGTGCTTCTGCTCCCTTCCATCACTGGATTATGCTTTTTGATTTTTCAGGTAGGGGCAGGAATATCTCCTTCTTGAATTGTAGATGAGAGTTACAACATTTATCTGCCACATTCAAAAGAAAAGAGAATGGAGGTGTACGTTGCCATCTTCTCTTTGCTTTGTGGTACCTTTATATCTTATTTGGGCACAGAAATTAAGAGACAATGAACTATTCTATCACTGCACTATTTTTTATAGTAAGAGTTGCTTTTCAGAAATCCCAGTATTGGAGCAAGAACTATTAGTATTTTTCTGTGTGAGGAACACATGTCCACTTCTGTCTCCTGGAAAAAGGCATGCAAACTATTTCATTATGATGAGGAGATCCACTTCGGTCAAAGGAGCATGACTGCAAGCATCAAGGTTTAATCTAACACTTCATGTAGGTGAAACTTTATTTTTAAACTGTAGGATGATATTAAAACACATGGAGAAACTCAAAACTATGGCAGAATGAAATGGAAATTAACCCATCTCTTGAAACACAATAGCCCTGAAATTTGCTTGCCATTGTTTGTAGATGTCATCACGAAATATCACATAGGGTGTGCTACTTCCATTTAATTACACAAAAGAGAAGAGCAATATAGGTAAAGCAAATTAAATAGCTACACACAGACACACCTCCATTTATGTATATGCATACACACATTAAATCACTCATATAGAAAACTCCGTTCACTACAGTCCAGGATTTCTGCTGAGTTACTGAATGTTTCCCAGCACTGCTATATCATCTCCATATGAAAAGTTTTCTTACCTCCGACAAGTACCTCATAATAAGTTCACTTATTTTTCCTTTTGCTGATTAGAAATTACAAATTGCAACCCAAGGCATAAAATATCTACTTTAAAAAAATTGAATAAATAAATGTGCAATACCTATATGAAAAGCCATGGCCATTCTTGTTTGCTGTAATTTAGAGAAAAAGCAATATTACTAAAAAATTCTTCTGTTTTGTGGCCATAATACATAGGGCTTTTCTACGTTATCAATCAGGAGTCAAGAAAGTGCCTCCTCTGTCTTCCTACATCTCTCTAAATCAGAAGCAATGCCACTAAAACTGGGAGGTTAAAACCTGCCTGACAAAAGAGCAAAATCCATTGATTTGAAGGCAAAACACCAATGACTGCAGACATTTCATGGCTGAAAGAGACATTCACAGACACTGTGAAAATTCCCTGCTCTCTCCCACCCACAAAATGCAGACACTTTCCTTTCTGGGTTTATTTTCCCCCACTATTTTACCTAAGCTGTCACTTTTGTTAAACTGTTCATTGTGAAAGTTAAGCTGTCTCTAGAGATGCATCCAGACTGCTGCCTTCTGTAAGTTTCCAAAAGATAAAAAGAAAGCTATGGGTACAGATTACTAATGCCTTTCCACCTCACAACAGTTTCTCCAAAACACAAAAGGCCACCTGAGTTGCTTTTAGGTATGTCCTTGCCATTTCTCAAGGACCTGGAGTTTAACTTCACTGTATTTCAGCCTGGCCACAGATCAACATAAAAATCTCCACTATGTCTCTCAAAGTTTCCCTCAAAACTGCCCTTTCTCTAAGTATGTTTCGATTTCTTTGTTCTATCCTCTCTTTTCTCTCAGATCGTCAAGTCCATTTCTGCAAATCTGCTCACTCCAGATTTTCTGATCACACATCAGCTGAAGTCCAGGGAAGCTTTTTATCTTCTACCACCAAGAAAATCAATCTTGTTTTGATACCCTCCTGTCCAGTGTAAACCTGAAAAACACATTACTGTTGTTAGTTCTTCATACTATTAATAATCTCATTGCAGATTAAGAGGCATAATTCTAACATTGGGTGCATAGCCACTCTGTGTTAGAGCTTATCATGTGATAGTTCTTTTCTAAGACTATTAAAATGGGTCTGTCTCTGCCCCTTTCACTTTCTCTCTCAAGCTCATAGGCAGATAACAACTGCGACTCCCAGTCACAGCTCTCCAGGGCATGTCACACTCCAAACTCGTCAAGGATCAGTTATCTTCATTTTTAATCCCTTCCAAAAAGAAAAAAAAAAAAAAGTAACTACTCAAAGTACAACACACACATCCACAGTTATCAATCAGTATCTGAGCTGTCCTCCTTTATTTCATGTCTCTTTGAGACTTCCAATGGTTTTACCCTTTCTGTGTCTTTGTCGGGTCCTTTCCATTGATGCTGTCTGGCTCACAGGCTTCTTTTTACTTGCTTTTAGGATTTGGCATACGTCTTTTCCCACCTAGGGAAGAAGATGCAATGCCTCCTTTCTCCAACAGATCTGTGCTTGCTCAGTAATTGCCTCATCAGAGAGGAGCTACGCCTCATGACAGCAGTCTTTTATGCCATTAAATATATTTCTGTTAAATGCAGCCTAGCTGTCTTGGATTGCAAAGATTTCATAAGTGCCATTTGTTAATACAGTACATCCTCGATTTGATTTTTTTCACAGCAGTTAAACGTCCTTCACTTTAACATCATTGACTACACCATTGGACAATCTTAATCTAAGTCTGCTGCCGAACATGTTTCAGTATCCAGAGCACTGCTCTGGAATTAAACAATTCTTAAATGGGATATGAGAAAGGAAACTTATCAGATTGTTTAAGCGGTCTTCCCACACTGCTATCAGACTGTGGGTATCCTGAATCAGAAGTAATGTGTTTAAAACTCTTTTAGAAAACATTTAAATGTCTAATAATCAAATTGTGGTCCATTATCTGACATAACCATGGATTGTGTGCTATGGCAGACAAATACCATCTTTATATATGAGATCACATGTTCAACAGATGACTTCTGCAGCAATGTTATTTCTGGATACCAGGAATAATGATGTGAAAAAAAAAGTGGCATTTTTTACAGCAAATATAAATAGATTTGTTTCAGCTGTGGAACATGAATCTTAAGTTTCTGGAATTACCATCATTGTTGGTTTTTTTAATTTAACAACATTTCTGAAATTAACTGTTTTTTTCATTCTTTGGCTATTTTGCCCACACTGATCCGTAGTTAATATTTATAAATATAATACATTTTGCATTTTCTTCATACACAGATATCATAAATGCATTCTGTTTACCAGCACTAGATTCAAAGTTTCAGGAAGCGGTTTAACATGCTCAGAAAATATACTCCGTATTATATAAAATACTCTTTTAAAATTGTTTAAAGACCAGTAAGTGCTGTCCAGTTAGTCAGACTCACAGCTTGTATTACCTTCTGCAATGTTTTATCTAGTATTTTGGCTTTCTGCAGTGACAGGTCTCCACAGTGACATCCTGTCTGAGAAGAAAAAAAAATTCTTAACAATTTTTGCGTGCACATGAGATTCTGTGTCTGTTCTACTTCAGATCTATTGAAAGCTCTGAACAGAATGTCTGCTCTGTGTAAGTTTTTTCCAGATTTATATTTGAGTTGTAAATCATACCAGACTTTGCAGTCTAGGAGATCTGCCTGCAAAGCCCTTTTCAGCAATTGCCACTAATGGTTTGTGATCAGTTCCTGCTAGCACTGGTATTCCATATAAAAACAATGAACATTTTTTGTATGCATGGACTAAAGACAGAGCCTCCGATTCTTTTTGTGCATGCTGACATGCTGTTCCAGTCAGGTCTCCAGAAGTATATGCCATGGGTCTCCCGTGATCACCATTCCTTGTTAAAAGTGTCGCCCCAAGGCCTTGCTTAGAAGCATCAACTGCCAGCTTTGGTTGGTGCTTATTATCATACACTCTGAGGACAGGTTCCTTCTTTATCAACTATTTGAGATGCAGAAAGTCCCTGTTGTGATTACCAGTCCATGCCCATTATGAATTTTTACAAACTAAAGACCTTCAGACAGCAGTTTAAATGGTATAGAGCTGTTTGAACATAAACTCCCCGACAAAATTTGCCTTTTCTTTAAGTTTCTGTATATCTTATTAATGTATGTAAGGGGACATATTAGTAATCAGACTTATTTTCATCCTTTGCATCCTCTAAGATTTTTTTTCTCCCTGCTACATTTTCCTAGATTGGTTATTTCTTTAACCTTGAACTCACATTTTTGTTTTCTGCATTTCAGCCTCCTAATTTGAATCCCTTCCAGGAGTCTCTGACTGCAACATTTTTCTATTATTTTTCTCCTCATCTTGTCCTCATGGTTTCATGTCATTTATTGTGTATTTGTGGGAAATATTTGAGATTTAAAAAAGCATTTTCCAAATAACATGGTAAACTGGAGCCTTCTAAATGGTGCATTAAATTTGCACAGATGTGAGCCTTTTTTTTTTTTCTAGAGGGCCCTGTTTTTTTCTAGAACACAGCTGAAGCATCCAGTGGTCCCCAGAAACCATTCCCTGGCTAGGGAATTTTTTCCCATTTTTACATATTTTGTTAGTTGCTCAGACTGCCAACAACAGGGAAGTACTCTCTTTTTCATAATTATTGTAGAATCAACTAATTTTGGAAAGTCTCTGATAGTTTCCATTGTATCTATCTAACTTGGCCAAAATAACTCTTCCAAATTTTCATTTCAGCTCCAGAGAGAGATTTCTAGGAACATCTATGACAGGACAACTGATTCAGTCATTCTTACTTTATGTTTTTGTTGGCTTTCTTTGACAACATTAAAAACATCTGGAAAACAATCTCCAGGCTTACGAGCTGCTGTCCTTCCAAGGAATGTACTCCATCAACAGTCTGTACGTCAGAGATTTTTGCAGCGCAAGAGTAGGTACTCCATTTGTGACAACAGTGATAAAAGTTTATCTGCTAAAGGTGATGTTTACATCACACCCACAGTGAAAAAGCAGTTTCCTCATTTATGGAATAGAAGTTATATGTGTCTGCTCAACACAACTAACATTTGTTTTCAGTTTCTTGAAGCTTTGGATATTGCCTTTCCTATCTAGTTTAGGAGTTTTTCATCTCTATAGTTTAAGAGTAGTGAGAAGTCAATTTCCGATCAAGACAATGTTCTTGGGTTAAGAGGTAGCTGTCTCTTGTACAGATCACTGAAAGAGATTCTTATTTACATTTAAGATATGTGTATTTTTTGTAGGCACAGGTTATTTTTTCCAAAAAGGTTCTGCTCTATGGAAGTATAGCAGCTCTGTCTTAGCACAAAACAACATCTAAATTTAAGTTTTCTTTCACATCATTCACTCTTATTTGTATGACTTCTCACAGACTCATTCCGTTAGAGTCTTGTGGAGTAGTTTTCCTTCGTTTTCATTTTTTCCACATCTGCATGTTGCTATGGACCCATGGTTTGCAAAAACCTTTTACTCATTTTCATATTCCGAAGTCTGGTTCTTTCCTGCAGTTAGGTAAAATGCAAATGATTTTTCTAGCTTCATATTGAGACCTTCTAGCTTAAGGCCTCTGATACCTAATGTAGTCTTGTCTCAAAGCAAAGATAGCATGTGCCTTCAGAACATTATTTCTGGCTCAGTCTCAACTCTTGGAAGTAATACTCTTTTTATTTACATGTAGCTGATCTTTCAAAACCTTCAGGCTTCCTGCAGCTTAACGTTCTTCAGCAGGTTGCTATTCCTAAATCGACTGTGGGGTTTTAAACAAATCTCAGCTCTCCCACTTTGCTGTATTGAACACATAGCAATCTTTCGTTCACCTCTCTTTTCCACCTGCCATCATGAAAGAGATATCTCTTTTTTGGACCACTTCTTGTGTGCTGTTTCTAAGAGCTTAAGCTGTTTTGGAGGTGGTTGAGTCACCATCCCTGGAGGTGTTTAAAAGATGGCTAGATGGGGTGCTCGAAAACATGGTTTAGTAGTGGACAGGTATGTTTGAACTCGATGATCTCAGAGGTCTTTTCCAATCAGGCAATTCTATGATTCTATGTGGTAGGTGAGCAACCATCATACTAAAGGGCTTGAAAAGGAAAAAGAAATAGCTGTGCATCTTTCTTTGGCTGCTAATCAACAAACAACAGATGTGACATTTCAGCCTTACATGCAGAAGCAGCTCCAGGGTTTGCTCTTTTAACGAAATAGCTGCCTGGAGATTCTTTTGCACTGCTCTGAATTTCTGAGAAGACACAGCTAGCTGTGGCATTGTTTATCTTCTGCTTCTGAGTTTGCATTGTATATGTGTTGTCCCTTTAGTCCTGGTGGTATAAAGGAGCCTATGTTTTGGAGAGGAACAGGCAAAAAGTGTTTCTCTCTTTTATTCCAAGCCATTGATATTCAGGTACAGAATAACATAAAGAAAAGTAATGTAAAAATTGAAACAGATCATGATGTTTTTAATTGTAATATAACTCCAAAAGATAAAAAAGAAGTATTTGTTGACTTGAGGAACAACTCTCTTAATAAATGGTGCTCTTTTTCAGGGTTATAACCTTTTTTGATTGCCCCTCTATAGTGAAACATAACCTTATTGATTTGAATTTGTAAAACACCTCTGTAACTGTACCATGACTCATGGGGGACCATGAAATCAGTCTGTGACCTTCCAAGTCTCTCACAAGTACCAGGAACAATAATTTCTAGTAGCAAATGTTTCAAAATAGGCAAAGCAATAATTTTAAAATACCAATTTGCAATATCCAGAATGAAAGACTATGGGTGAAAATGGAGATACAAAAAGCTTTGGATGCTTGTAAGCTACAGAACAAACCTGTCAGCTTATGTTGCTGAATGATGCATTATTCTTCAACCTGTGCCTGTCAGTTCCTTCTAGTTTTCCTTGTATCCCTCTACTCTATATGCTGTGGGTTGCTTTTACTTTTCATTTGAAGTATATATTACTGGTCAGTAAACAATAAACTGTAGGTCCATATATTTTGCTTTTTATTTTGAAACTTCAGCTGGTCAAAAATCTTGGATAAAAAATCATTTTTGCTAAAGAATGAGGTTTTGTCAGAAAATGCTATTTCATAGGAAAATGTAACTTAATTACTTTTTCTTTTCATTTTTTCAGTGGCAAGATCTACAAGGAAAGTAAGTTAAGTTTCAATTTACTTTTCTTATTTTGCTTCAGCTGTAAATTCAAACTGTGTTTGTTTATTTTAAATGTCATGCAAAATAGTTTGTATAACATTTTTCAACCAGTTTTATCTAAAAAGTAAGAGGTGTTGTGAGGATGGCAGTGGCAGAGAGTGTTTAACTCTATTCAAACCCTGCTTCTATTGAATGGTTGATTTAGCTCCACTGAATCAGAGTCATAGAATGGTTTGGGTTGGAAAGGACCTTTAAAGGTCATGTAGTCCAAATTCCCTGCAGTGAGCAGGGACATCTTCAACTAGATCAGGTTGCTCAGAGCTCCGTCCAGCCTGACCTTGAATGCTTCCAGGGATGGGGCTTCTACCACTTCTCTGGGCAACCTGTTCCAGTGTTTCACTACTCTTGTTGTAAAAAATGTCTTCCTTATAGCCAGTCTAAATCTACCCTCTTTTATTTTAAAACCATTACCCCTTGTTCTATCACTACAGGCCCTCCTAAATGGTGGTTTTAAACTGGAACCCATGAGACAGATAGGGTAGGTGACTGCTGTATGCCCAGGAAAAGGCATTTGCTCTTAGAAAGATTCAGACAGCAACCCTCAAGTAGACAAAATCCTTGTGACAATAGTAGAGCACTAACCTGTAGTATTTGGTTTGTGTGGCAAGGTTTTGGTAGCAGGGGGCTACAGGGGTGGCTTCTGTGAGAAGCTGCTGGAAGCTTCCCCCATGTTCGACAGAGCCAATGCCAGTTGGCTCCAAGACAGATGCACTGCTGGCAAAGGTCAAGCCCATCGGCGACAGTGGTAGCGCCTCTGAGATAACATACTTAAGAAGGGGGAAAAAAAACCTGTGCAACATCAGCAGCAGTAATTGGTGATTGATCTCTCACTGTCCTTATCTTGACCCACAAGCCTTTTGTTACATTTTCTCTCCCCTGTCCAGCTGAAGAGGGGAGTGATAAAGCAGCTTTGGTGGGCACCTGGCATCCAGACAGGATCAACCCAGTACAGCTGTGTTCATGGCACAGAGCTGCTGCGGGTGCTCTCCAGCATAGTCAGGCCAGCACTGTGGGCAGCAGTGCTGCACTGTGGGACCACGGAAGGTCTGCTGGTATATCACCTGGATGAAGTTGTTCTGTTTGGCTAAATTGGTATACTTAATGCAGGCAAAAAACAACAACTGTGAAACTTCAATTATAACCTCTATAAACAGCTTACATTCATCCCTGCTTCTTCAAGGTAAAACTAAAATTCACATCTCCTTGCCTATCTTGTTCCTACGACATAAGGTGACTAATTTACCAATGAAAGGTAATAGTATCCATCCTCTGACCAGAGGTCCTTTCCACCATTCTCCCATTGTCAATCCCATGGTATTTAATTGCTCAAGTGTCTTAAAAGCAGTAAGATGGTTCTTCTACTGCTGGACACACATTTACAGTCTCTATTTGGCCATCTTCTGCTCCTCTCCCTCTACAAGGCATAGCTCTCATCCATGCTAATGTGAGGCACACTTCAATGCTAATTAAAGAGAGCATTAACCAGTGTCTATATTTGACAGTACTAATCACATCCGTCATGTACACTTCTGACAGTTCTATCAGTAGTGGCAATCAGACACTCTCTTTAGTATACCTTTTAGATCTTTTTAGTCAAAGAAAGGTTCTTTCCACTGACAGCTTCCAGCTCTGATAGTACATTCTCCCAGATCCTTGAAGAGGAGGCATGACCTCTATTACAACTTTCATAACCCACAATTTTGGCTATTAATATGCATGTTGTATTTCTAACTACACTTTAGAAACTAAACTGCAACACAAAGAACTCAGTGCCTTACTTGTTCTACTACTTGCTAGCCCTTTAAACAACTTTTATTCAGCACAAAAGACCAAGAGTTACTAGATAGATATACTGGGGCCAATGTTTAGTCTCAGTTAAAATACAAAGACCCATTCACTGAGTAGAGAAAATATGATTCAGGCTCAGAAAACAAGGCTTTATTTGGTCACCTTATAAATTATTTCATTTTATACATTTTCCACAAATTTTTGCCATATAGAAAGACATGATTTGGCCAAGCTCATTTCAGCAGAAAATCCTCAGAAAGAGGGATTGGGAAGAAAAACATCAATTCTTGGACACCCTAGGAATATAACACTGAGTCCTCTGTGACTTGATCAGGATTTCTGGATGCTGGCAAAACACCAGTAGGACACACTAAATACCAATAGGAGAAAGAAGTGATGCTCCTATATAGCCCAAAGTCTTAGGCAGTCCAGAGCAACAGAGGCTTAAACATTCCTGTTGTCTGCCTGCTGCTCTGCCCACCTTTCTGTGAGAAACATGGGAGAACATGCCTGATTCCAGCCAAATTTCACAAAGGGGATGCAACAAAAACGTACTAAATTCTTACGACTTTGGAAAATTTGAAAGTTGGGGAAAGAAAAGAGATCATATCTACCCTTCTGCTGATGGAAAATGGGCAGAGCTCGTCCATTACTCGTCTTGTTTGGCAGTCAGTTTGTCCAGCAGCACCCTGCAGGCAGCAGGTACTCCCTGTGTGCACTGCTGCAGCCCATTACTGGAGCTGTCGAATCCTTCACAGTCCCAAGAGTGTGGAATAGAATATGGAATAGAAATGGAGGCAATGTAGATGACTGGATGTGAGAGATTGCTTAAGACTGTGGGAGGGAGAAAAGGAGTCAAAGGGCATTTAGAAGATGCTGGGAGGACCTGAAATGCTGATTGCAGTAACAGTGGCAGAAGGGGCACCGGAAGGACAGCCAGAGCTGTTGCAAAGAGAGAGTGAGCATGAGTTGTTGAGCACAAATCCCCAAGGACCCTCATATTGATTAGCATCACAATCACGGAACCACTTGTTTTAATGTGATAAGGAAAGGAGGTGAGATAGGCAGCTACATGCTCTGAAATGATGGCTCAGGGAGAGTCCCCTTACCAAACAAATGCTCAGAAGAGTATAATCAGCTTCAGTCAGCCTGAGTCTCAGGGAAATCATAAGCCTATCCCAGCTGGAACCAAGAGCACTTGGACTCTGAAATTCCACTTCCCTGCTACAGGCAGGGATTCAAACTCAAGAGCAAGAATCTGTGAAGGAATCCAGAAGATGGTTCACGCCAAGGAAAAGGCAATAGGGTTGCCAGAGGTGAAACAGGAACACAAGAAAACTCTGGAGCTTCAGCTTCCCCCAAATCCATGCCATACCAGTGCTCTCTGAAGCACTGGTACCCAGTACCCATCAGAGAGTTTTTCATTGAGGACTTGACTTTGAGCAGGAATAAAAAACTTTCAAAAATCTGTACTCACAGGATCATCATTTCCATTTTCTTCTAGATTCAGGGCAGAGACCCACCTAGTTGCCATGAAAATGATACAGTGCACCAACCAGCATTTCCCCTGTGCAGCAGGCTAACACAGCCCATAACACAACCAATAAACTACTGCTAGAACTGAATTTAGTGCTCAAGGATGCCACATTGGCCTGACAACTCCAATTCACCTGTGGGGTCACCTGATCCTGCCAGTGCTCTTGTGGATTCTGCCTTTAGCAATCTCCCCTGCCTCTGTCTTAGATGTTCAGGCTGCCAGTGCGTAGGTGGCTCCTAGGATCACAAAGCAGTACCTGGGATGGAGCAGCACAGCTGGCATCAGTTTTGACTATTCTCTAAATACTGTGTTTTAATGCACGGGAGTTCAGTTGATGCTGCTGGAGCAGCTGAGAAGAAGAATGGGGAAGACACATAGAGATGAAAACAGCTATGGTGTCCTGAGGTGAATCATTTCATGTATCTATTTTAAACCAAGCTGTTGCAAGTTACATGACACTTTCCCAGACATCTGGTCAACTTTTCCTTTATCTGCATCACCTCCAAATTTTGTTTCCAATAAGGAGGTTTGAACTTCCATTAAGCAGAAGTTGCTTTAACATGGCTTTTCAGTGGTTTTGTAAAATAAAAGAGAAGTACCACAGCTCAGCCCAGCAGGGCATCTTCAAGTAAAGTCCATCATATTTATTTAGACTACAACCTTCTAGCCATTTATCCAGAAACAAAACTATGTAGGAGAAGGCACAACTTCAAGACTCAGTAAAGATATTTCCTTCCATCTTGACTCATCAGCTGACAGGTTCCATATGCTCTGTTTTGCTTATTATTAATTTAGCTAACAATAGAGAATATATTCAGTGCATTATGATCCTGTGACAACAAATTAGGTAGACTAGTATGTATAAAGGTCTATCTTTAAACTTTAATTAGTTTAACAATGATGTGCCTGCTGCCTGTGTTTGCATTTCAAGAAAACCTGCAGCAGCTTAGAAGCAGGGTGTTCTGTATTTAACATGGAAAGTGTCTCTCGGTCCAGGCTTATTTACAAAGCAATTTTCTAATAATGATCTAGATTCAGTGGAGTTCAATCAGGGATGGAGTTACCCTGATATACATGAAATTAATATATTAAACCACCTATAAAGTACCAGACTGCACAAATAAACATTAAGAATGAGGGGAAGAGAGATGAAGAGAGATGACTCTTGAATTAGATTGCTTTCTCCTGAAAACCCTCTCCTCACCCTGCCCCTTGCCCAAAGCTGGGGAAGGAGGCAGGCTGCACCACTGCAACACACACTCATCCTGTCTTCCCTGGAGCACCCTGTGGGCTGCATGCTTTGTTGCTTCCATAAGTCTGAGTGCAAGAGGCACTGCGCATCATGCATCATGCAACAATCTCCCTGCCAGTGCCTCTCCCCCAGCTCTGCTTCAGGGATTCCCCACATCTCCTCCTGCCTCCTCTCTTAGCCCCATATCACTGTGTAGTGGCCCATCCTGTAGCACATGCATGCATCCCCTTATAGCACCCTCAGGGCCAAGGGGAAGAGGATGCACGACCTCCTCCTCCCACTCTCCCTATTCTCCTTACTCGCCCTTTCCACATGGTAGTTCCTCCCCTGCCTCAGACTCCCTTTGACATTGGCTCTCTGAGACCCTTTTTATCTCATTTTCCCATGCCATCCCTCTCAGTTTCCCCCAACACATCCATGTGCCCCTCATGCTCCTTCCCTCCTTCTCCATTTTCCACCTCCGTCCCAGGAGGACATGACCCAGGCCTGTCCCTGGGAAGGGGCTGTTGTGAGAGCACAGGACAAGCCAAAGCACCCTCCCTCTCTGGGCAAGTCCTTCTGCCAGAAGCAGGAGGTGTGTGGATGCTCCTGCAGAACAGGTGCTGTTTCTGGTGGCATAAGCTCTGGTCTCTCCTTGACATGCCTTTTATGCAGCTTTCAAACAGGCATCTCCTTCTCCTATTAATGCATGAGGAAACTTGTACCAAACAAGCCTTGAAGAATTTTCAGCAGCTCAGTTTTATCTATGGCCTAAGAAGATACTTGTTTTCCCAACAAACACATGCTGGGCCTTCAATGCTTGCAGTGACCTAGAAGCCAAGGCATTAAATATTGAACATTTTATATTGCCAAAGACACGTTGGTTGGAAGGGACCTCTGTAGGTCATTGAGTCCAACCCCTTCTGAAATCCTGCCTGTTGCCATCATTAGATGAAGTCTCTTCAAATCTCTACTGCTAATTTGAAGCAAGGGGTTTGAAAGATTTCTGAAAGACGCACACAAAGTACAAGGTAGAACATTATCTGTTGGAAGAGCAGCCTGCATTCTCTGTGCCTCACAGCTGGTGGCCACCACTCATGCTTCATGTGACCTTGTAACAAAGGCAGAAGTTAACTTCTTGTTCATTTTGAAATATCATAAATATTTTTTATTTAAGTTCTTTGGTTACAGCCCAACATTTTAGAGTAATCAAAGCTTCCTTTTTATTAATCGTCTAAACCAGCAAAAAAGTACCAGCTGCTGTTTAATTAACCACACAACAAATAAATAATTTCCTTACCACCATTTTAAAAGTCTCACACATTTTTCAGGTCTTCAAGGGTGTGATTCATCTGACTGAAATAGTTGTATAGTACTCTTTCAGATGTATAGTGTTTGGCAGTCAGCCGTTTCATCTACTTCTCCTTCCTCCTCACACAGAACTTCAAAAGCTTGAGGGGCATCTTTGCTCACCAGGCAACTGCACTTAGATGACCAGACACAGAACGACATCTTTATTTTCTCTCATGCAGCTGTACAAGAAAGCCTAGTTACCTAGGACCTTTTGTGATTTGTTTCCTGTTATTAGTTCCATTTTCACCATCTCCATGCCAGGACCATGACTGCTCTAGCTGGGCATCTTCAGGAAATGAAACATCACTCCTGGCACACTTTTCCAATGCCTGTCTGCTAGGTAACACCAGAAGGATGGAGGGAGAATGAGAGATGTTAGATTTTCTGTAGGAGCACCAAGTCAAATCAGTTTAGTGTGGCAATGAAACAAATTAGATAAGCAGTGAAGGGAGACAGTGGTAGGGCTTAGAAGTTATAGTTAGGGACATATAGTAGATGAGAGTTTGAGAACTCTCAAATAGAATACAATAGAATAGATTATTTCAGTTGGAAGGGACCTACAATGATCATCTAGTACAACTGCCTGACCAATTCAAAGCATGTCATTAATGGCATTGTCCAAATGCCTCTTAAACACTTGACAGGCTTGGGGTATCGACCACCTCCCTAGGAAGCCTGTTCCAGTGTCTGACCACCCTCTTGGTAAAGAAGTGCTTCCTAATGTCCAGTCTAAACCTCTCCTGGCACAGCTTTGAACCATTCCCATGCATCCAATGAGTGGATACCAGGGAGAAGAGAACAGCACCTCCCTCTCAACATCCCCTCCTCAGGAAGCTGTAGAAAGCAATGAGGTCATCCCTCCTTTTCTCCAAAGTAGACAAACCCAAAGTCCTTAGCTGCTCCTCACAGGACATGATGCCTTCCAGCCTTTTCACCAGGTTTGTTGCCCTCCTCTGAACACATTCGAGGACCTTCACATTCTTCTTAGATTTTGAATTTATAATGGGGCCCAGAACAGCACATAGTACTCAAGGTAAGGCTGCACCAACACTGAATACAGTGGGATGATCATCCCTTTTGACCAGCTGGTTATGTTGTGTTTGATGCACCCCAGGAACAGTTAACACATAGCCCAAATGAGGGAGCAGAAAAGTATTTTGGAGAGATGAAATGAAAGTGCAGGTTAGGAAAATCTGGGGACAGAAACATTCATCTCTATGTGTGTTGTCTCCATACACTGTGGAGGAAGGAGTAGGAAGGAAGGCACTATTTGACACCACACTACAAGACTAGCAGTCCACAGTTCAGGTCTCTGCCTCACAAGTGAAGCAATCATCACAAAATTTAGCCCTCAGGTTAGGCGTTAAGGGGTTAATGTCAAAGCTTAGGGTAGTGCCTAGGACAAGAACATCTTTCCACATGCTGGCAGTGTCACTACCATCCTCTAGGTATGTGTGAGGATCCTGACACCTGGGAAGATCCAGTGGAATGCCTGCTGCACCCTGAAGAAGTTCATCAGAGCCACTGGAAAATAAACAGAACAATTCATGCACTTTGCCTATGGCCTGGGGGCCCGAACTGAACTATACAGGGTATCTGTTTGAAAGCTCATTTCCCACAATTAATAGTATCTTTAATCCTAGTCTTAAAGCTATGCAGAAACAACATCACAGAACACGAGCCCATGAATTTCACAGGTAATGGTTCCAATTTGTGTGTCACAGATCTGTTTTGTGGACATAAAATCTACAAAAATCTCCAGACCAGGCACAGATAGTACTTCACCACAAGTAGAGATGAGCAGTTTCTTCATAAACACTTTAAAAATCCATTCATCTTGCACATTACATCCATTTCCATCCATGGACCAGGGGACAGTCCCTGCCAGCCCATCTTGGTGTGAGTTTAGCAGCCAACTTACACAAAAGATCTTAACAGGACACCTTCATTTCCTACTTTCTTCTTGTCTCTCTCCACTTTACACCTGCCTCCATGGACCATTGCATCTGACCTTCTTCAGCTGTTTGCCAGCTGCTTCTGTCAGACCCATGCCACTCCAGAGCAGGCCCTTGGCATCCTTAAGCTATGGTACTGATGCTAGTACCACTCTGGAGGCATGGTGTCCAACCCATGTGCCAGAGGTGCTCAACACCATCTTTGTGGCATGCTGAGTCCTCCACAACATGGCCCCAGTGCCTTTTTGGAGGTGAGGGATCACTGGCCCCTAGAGAAAAGGGAGATCAATAGGGAGGTAGCATGGGAGGTGGGGAGGTCCTGGAGCAAAGGAAGACAGATGGTGCTGGGAGAGGTAACAGCAGAGAGGAGATGTCACAAGTGGCAGCCACAGGACAGCCTTTAGGGCAAGGTTTCCTCAGCTTAGCAAGACCAGGACTGAGCAACACCCATACCCTCTTCTTCACCCAGCAACAGAGACCTGGCACCCCAGGGGACGGGCACCAAGTGAAAGAGTACAGACAGAGAGTTCAAGTGGAAATAAAAAAGAATTTATTCCATAGCATGGTAGAAAGAAGAGATCCACCTCAGAAAGATGTATAAACGAGCTGATTTCAGCATTTTCAGGCCACTTTAGGTGTGCTGTGGCTCACCGCCTGCCTCACCACTCCCAGTAGGAGGTCTCTCCTAGGGAAGGCAGTAGGGACACTGAGAGAGGAGTGGAAGTGCAGGCACCTACAAAGGTACCTAATCTAATTTTAGCCTGAATGAATCTCAGCCAAAATCACTAGATGAATTCCCTAAGCCCTGGCAACATAAGAATGCTACAGCAGGATATTGTATAGGTGCTTAGTGGCCCCTAAAAGCAGGAGGAAGGGCTGTTTTGTTTGGTTTAGGTGGCTGGGAGTTTATATGAAGGCTGGGAGCTCAGTTTAGATGCTAATTGACTCATAAACAAGCCTGAGTTAAATAAAAGAATTAAGTAGCATCAGCTGAGCTAGATCAGTTTAAAAATTAGGTCTTTTGTTAATCAGAGGGAGTTTGTACTGAGATAGGTCAGGCATAGCTCTAAAAGCAGTATCAGATTAAAACTCCTACTAGAAAAGCACTCATTAAAAAGCAACTTCCATTGAAAAAGATCCCACTTGTCACGACCAGCCATTGTCAGGTAGTGAAACAGTGACAGATATTTTTGAAGACTATTTTGGGAAAATAAATGTTTATTTAGCTGTCTAAAGTAATTAATCCCTGCTGTTTGGTTTTTATGTAAGCACATACAAGGCAAGACTGTCTTTGTACTTGAATTTTAGGAGACAAGTCTGTGTAGAGGCTCCCATGGTTTTCGAAGGCAGTAACAAATTCATGCCTAATACTTTCTGTGCAACTCGAGAATTCCAACCATCAAGAAGTAATAGACTTTTCTTGTCCTCATCCAGTTGCAGCAGGAAGGAGATATACCAAGGGGAAAGGACAGAGAGGAAAAAGGTGAGAAAGTAGAGACTGCGAGTGACATGGAAGTCTGCAAGAAGCTGGCGTGCTGCTGGAGTGGGTTCTGTTGAAGGAAATTGCTCTCACGGAGTATCAGCTTGAGAATAAGTAAAAAAGGAAAAAGAATGAAGGGGATTAAGCTGTAAAAGCACAAGAAAAAAGATCAATAACCATCTTGGATGTATTTTTTGGGAAGCTGGCATGGATAGCACAAAGATGTTACTTAGTGATTATGTTGGCATCTCTCCCATTTACAATTTATACAGCCAAAGTGCAATTAGCACATTCAGAGGAACAATAATTAAACAATACCAAACAGGCAGTCCGTAGACTGGTTAAAACATATGTCAAAAATAGAGGTATAGACTCTAGCTCACTTCTAATATGAGAACCTCTTTGCCCTAAGAATCACTTGAACAAGGTATTACCCACATTGTAGCATATGAGATACAGATGATAACTACAGATGAGCTTGATAAAATGCAGATTGTTTTTGCTTTTTAAATTTTATCAGGTAAATGTCATTGCTACATGTTTAAAATCAGAAGCAATTTTTTAAAAAGTAGCTCAAGTGCTAAGTTCCATATTCCTTTTTTCCCCAGAAGTATTTTATTGCGGAGTAAAATGACAGATGCAATTAGATAATGTTGAGCAGATCATAGTTTGAGAATGTTATGCTGTGTTACATATTCACGAGTGAACAATAGCAAGGAAAAAAAAAAGAAGAGATGGGTATCTTTTCTTAGTACCTATTTTTAAAGTTGGACTAAGAAATATGTCTTTTCTAGGTAGGCAAATATTATGAGGCTTTATGAATTCAGTTGTGCTAACTCTCCTCAGCTACATGAGGAAGCTTTTCTGACTGTTTAGCTTTAAAAATTACTCTGGTATTACTGGAAGAATTTGGAAATGACCAAGAGCTGGATTTGTGACAACAGTTGGACTCAGACTCACTGAGCTTATTTTCTATTTAAATCAAGCAGCAATTCCAAGCCTACACACTTTACTTTGTCGACTTATGTCTCAACTCACCTACCAACAGTGAAGATATAGCCCTTGGACTGTGGACCAGGTATCTATGAACAAAAATCCAGTACAAGTTAGGAAATACTATTCCATTAAACTGAGCCCTTCTAGAGACTTCCATCTTTCAGAATAATGAAACAGGGCAAGAGCTGTTCCTTATTCCTGGTATATATTTCATCTAACTTTTGTGCTTAAAAATTAGTTATCTAAATCTGAGTTACTCTATTCTAGCAAGAAGGACACAACTTCATAGGGTGATTAGTTTTGCCTATCTTGGACCACCTATTAAGATGATATGCTTCATCTGAAGGAAAAAAAAAAAAAAAAAACAACAAACAAAAAAAAACCTTCTAATTTCTCTCCATTGGCTATAAAAGGAGCTCAGAATTACTTTTTCAGATCTGAACAGACATCATTTTGAGTTACCTAAGTGAGATGCAGTAAGTCTGATTCTGTAGGAAGAGCACAGAGAAAGCACATTATGCCTTCTCTCCTCATTTTGTTCCCACACAAGAGCGAGGCACCATCAGACTCTTTCTTTAAAAATTATTTTAGCCAGAAGTGCAGTTTTACCCAGTTTTATCCTGTCAGTAGCGCCTAAAAGATTATAAAAGATAGCAGGTCCCCCACCATCCTTTGCAAAGGAGAGTATGGGCTCCCCTGGGTCAGCTTTTCCAGGCTCACACAGACACCCAATGTGATTAGGCAATCCTTTATTTTCACCAGCCTTAAGAAAACTGTGTAGTTTCCCTTCCAAAGCCTCCACTGTTTCATTGCATTGTGGTAGGACAGCCCTGGCAAGTTGAGAGTGAGATTTTTGCACTGAAGGACACACTTGCGGGCAGACCAGAGAGCCAGCTCCCTTGGAAATGGTTTTAATCTCACTCTTTCATGGTGAAAGTGCTCTGATTATAGTCCTAGCAAGGCAGCAGAATGCAAGGTATGCAACCCTACCAGCAATACACAACTAGGCACAAGGCCATGAAACTCACCTGTCCAGGAAACAAATGGAAAGGGCTTCACTAATTAAAAATGGCAACACTCTACCTCTACCCCTTCGTTGTACAACTCAAGGAAATCACTTTACTCGGAGACTCAAAAACCCAGCTTTGATCACTAGACAAAATCATAAATACACGTGCTGGAGTCCTCAGCACAGGAAAGACATGGTCCTGTTGGAGCAGGTCCAGAGGAGGGCCACAAAAATGAACAGAGGGATGGAACACTTCTCCTATGAAGAAAGGCTGAGACAGTTGGGGTTGTTCAGCCCAGAAAAACCAGAACCAGTTGTTCAGCCCAGAGAAGAGAAGGCTTCAGGGACACCTTATTGCAGCCTTAAGTATTAACTTAAAAGGGGCCTATAAGAAAGATGGGCACAAACTTTTTAGCAGGGCTGGCAGCAACAGGACAAGGGGTAATGGTTTTAAAATAAAAGAGGGCAGATTTAGTCTAGGTATAAGGAAGATATGTTTTACAGTCAGGGTGGTGCAACAGTAGAGCAGGTTGCCCAGAGTTGAGGTAGAAGCCCCATCCCTGGAAACATTCAAGGTCAGGCTGGATGGGGCTCTGAGCAACCTGATCTAGTTGAAGATGTCCTGCAGGGGGGTTGGACTACATGACCTTTAAAGGTCCCTTCCAACTCAAACCGTTCTATGATTCTATATATTTTTGTACTTTCAGGTTCACTCTTTCATTCCCAGAATAACATTCATTATAAGTAGGCAGGTCCCTGCGTTTGCTGTTGTACCATTTCATTTTGCCTGTAAACCCATGTTATTTTCATTAGCTGACCAGTCAGTCACTCTGCCACCTGACTTAACATGACAGTCATTCAAATCTGTCACATTCTCTGGAGTCATTGGATGTTGCTCTCAGATTAGTAAACAAATGTTATCAATATCCCATAACAGGTAGAGAGTGTGCAAGGCATGTCATTTAGAAGAAAGAATTATTTAAATAGATCTTACAGAAATTGTAAGGAATGCTGTGAATATGCTCAATATTGAATTCACTTCAGTATGGAAACTGAATACTTTGATATGTCTAAAGAAAAATTACCTGCTATAGTTACAGTGGATTTTATTCCTTATTTAATAGAATTTTACTTTAAAATGACAACCAAAAAGTATTTCCATTCCCATCTACAGATCTTAAATAAACACTTCATAAGCTCCACTGTACTTGGAATCTGTAAGAGATGCACTTATCCTTCAAGGAGAAAATTCCAGTTCTGTTTCAGTCTGTATGGCAAACCTTTGGCAAGTCCTTTTTTCGTATTTAAATTTCAGTGTCCCCATCTGCAAAATGCCAACTACATCACTTGCTTGTTGTTTAATTTCATCCTCTAATTAATGTGACGATGCCCTTCAAAATAAGTAAAATTTATTCAGAATAATGCAGTCTTTATTTTGATCAGTTTTGATCTCTTTCAGCAGGTAATCCTTGGTAATGTAATCACTGGGTATATAAGGTTTAATTTAATAATGAAAGACAAAAATTCTAAAAGAGAGAGACAGGAGAAAGCTACTAGAAGACTGGAATGATTAATAATAGATGCCTACAACCCAAAGTTGCATTACTTGGAGATTATTATTGAACTACCATATGCTTTTCAAGCTATGACAGTCACCCTTGTAGTCACATGGATGAAATGATCAACTGATTTTTGCATTCAAAGTGATAGGAACAAACTCGATCTAAGAGAAGCTGCTGTGTAACAGCACAGGGGCATCATGTGGCTTAATTACCATTTTGGGGGAGGAAGGTCACTTGGTTTGGTTCAGATCCTCACCTGAAGATTCTGCATGCAGTAAGCACAACATTTATTTACCAACGTATTGCAGAGGAAAAAGCTAAGTGAGTTCAGGAAGCTCCCACTTCATTATTTTGCGTAAATCATGCTTATGCATCACATCACACATTTGACACCATTAATACTGGCGCTGCACTGTCATGCCCTGAGCACAAAAATTATGAGCCTGGTCTGAGTGGCAAAGAGGACTAAAGTAAATTGCCCAGGCTTTCCCAGTGACGCTTAAGTTAGAGACTCAATGCTTATATAAAGGTCTTATCTTCTTACAGCTTGCTACAACCCCTGTGCCACATCCTTGGCACCCTGTATAATTCTGAGGACAAGGTGGCAGAACTGCTTCCAGACGCGATATTTAATATCATTGCAGTAGTCCTTCCTCTGTGATGGCATAGCTACTTCAGGAGGCATCAAAGTGCATCAAAACTCTGCACACCTGAGTGCACCCTCAACAGACCTTGAAGCATGGATCGAAGGGTATGCCTCAGAAATCTCCCACTGACCTCATTTTGGATTCAGACCTGACAGGATTTTAATCCCCCCTGCAATCACAATGGCTGTGCTCTCAGCAGAAGTGATACACTCTCATTATTGGTGGACCTTCAGCTTCACAGACCATAACAGCATCAATCTCGTCACTGCACATGCAGAAAGTCCATGCTGGGGAATCTCTGTGTGGATGGTAACTCCTTGTGCTCACTGTCAGTCCTGGGGAAACATGAGACAAATACTGTTTGCTGTAGGACTTTTGGTCCAGCATCTCCTCCCTAAAAGGAAGAATTATTTTGGGGTGGACACAGGGAAAGGAAATTAAAATTGGAGATATGCACAGCTCCATGGACTGACCCCAGATATTATAGCTTGTACAGCAAACACACTCCTCTGACAACGGAAGAAGTACTGGGCTTCACCCGTTCCTTCCTCACCTACTAGACCTTGTCATAGCTGAAAACAGGGGCAGCTCAGGGGGACTCCTTGTTCCATCTCTATCACAAAGTGTGGGGCCTCAGTTAACTGGATATTTCTCTACTAAATCTGATTTCACACTTGCAATAGGGATGGGTCAGACCCCTTCAAAACAACATATAATATTTATTTTGGGAACATAAAGTGAAAGAGACTTTATTTAACAGTGCAACACATATAGGCATGTCTTCTGTTTACTCCTTTTTTTATTTATTTACTCCTACATGAGGTCATTGAAACTAGCAAGAACTTTACAAATCTTTTCATTTTTCACCACTGCTTATTAATCATTAAATAAGAGTTGGCACTTCATATAAATAGACCTACCTATCAACTGTACCTTTAAATGGGACTATATCAAAGTAGGGAAACATTTTTTTAACTTCCCTCAGTTTAGTCAGAGAAGGCAGCATTGATGGTGTCATTTTGTTTCTACAAAGTTTTCCTACGTGATTCACATGCACCAGCACTATTTTACAGCACAGGAAGAGATCTGCATCTGAAGTATTATGACTTAAGTTTTCTTATTTTTATTAAATCACAAAAACTTCCGCAAACTTTAGGCGTTTTTTTCCCTAATTGTTTTGTTTACTCTTAAATGTAATCTGAATTTGGGGGCAAAGAGGACCTGACAGAGTTCCTTTATATCACCTGCATCTTCAAATAACAAACAAGAGAACTGAGACAAAAAGTAGGCCACTTTTTTTCTTAAGGTATAACTGTTCTTTTTTGTCAGGCTTGATCCAGTGTGGAAGTTTCATTTAAATGTGACCTGCAAAGCAAAAATGAAAAGCGAGCACAAATTTCTGCACTGCATATCTCCAGGCTGTGGGGTGCAAGAAAATCTAGTACAGAAACAGCTGTAGTATTTTAGTGCATGGATTTTTGGGGGAGGTTCCTGGCAAAAATACCTCCTAACTCACTGCAGAGACTCCAGAATTTATCCTATGTTGACTCTAGATTTACTGTCTCAGTTGAAATGAGAATTTGTGGAGTCGTTCTATGAATGTCCACAGTGTCACATGCTGACATCTTTTTCAGTGAACTAAGAACAAAAGAAAATTTCACCAAGGAAAAGGAAATCAAAGTTCTTCAAAAAATATCTGTGATGAATGTCTTTTCTGCTTCATCTAACATGTGGCCTAGGGAGCCCTAGGAGACTGTGGAGTATATGTGAAAGGTGTGCGAGGCAGAAGTGAGTAAAGCAAGACTACTGTCAGTATCTTTAAATCCAGTATCCAAAGTCTGCGTCTTGAGCAGGAAATGTATAGAAGCTTCTCACTAGAAAAAGATCATAAAAGCCTTGGTTCAGTCCCTGCAGGTGCCAGCACCTAGCACCTAGTCAACAAAGCTGAAGCTGGAGCAGAGTTTTTCATATCAGAGTGGAGCAACTGCTCCAGTTCCTGGGGGAAAAAAATGCAAGTAGAACTGAGTAGCAGATGCTACAGGTAGAAGAAAAATGTGTCGGTATTGACAGGTATTGCATGTTCCAAAGAAGGTGGGGGAATTGGTAAGAGGCTGAAAAAAACCCCCACTCATTTATGGCTTTGAGGTAATGTTTTAAAACATTTGGGGGAAGACCAATAAAGTTAGGTAATGAAGATCTATTTATTTGATTGTTAAATGAGTTGGCGCTGTGTAAATGAACCCTACCATGCCATGCAGGGCTTTAGAGGATACCACTTTCACATGTGTGATGTAGGGAAGGGAACTAACATCTGTGTCCTCAGGAGCATTAAAACAAAGGTTTATACAGACAGCAGTCCCTCCCTTGTTTCCCCATTGAAACTTGGCTCTCCCATCCCCCACCTCAAAATCAGCATCTGCAATGCTACCTTCACTGAACATGCTTGTAGTATTCCCACCCATGTGTCATTTGCTGACACTAATTGAAAACAGGGACATTGACAAAATGGTCTACATTGAGAGAAAGAAAATATTAGTGTCATTGTGATGCTAATAGAGGATGCTATAGTTAGACTGGGAGGAAATGGAGGAGGTTATGTGTATGCACCTCCTTTGATTTATCCATGGTGCTTCCATACATTTTTCATTTCTAGAAAAGAAAAATGGTCTTTTTTTCAAATTACCTTGATAATGCCAAAAAAGAAGAATCAGGCATATGTTCAAAAGTTTCAGGCTTTCCACAGTTAAAAGGAAGATGATTTAAACTAAGGAAAAGTACAGGTTTTTTGTTTCAGCCTGTCCTTGAATCATTCTTTTAAAACACCAGCTCATTATAGTCAAAGGTCCTAATTTTAAGAATGTCAGACTCCATAGGGGTTTCATTGCCTCTTTGCTATTCATTTCATGAATGGTCCAGACCTTCATTTTGATCAGTCAGGGACTTTTGGGAACAAACCTTGAGGTGAAGGTGGATGTACATTGCTTTCCTGCTACCAAGTTAGATTCCAAGCCGTCATAGTATAGAAGAAGCAATTCCCTGAACAAACCGCCTCCGATATCCATAGGGAATACACATATGTGATTAACCCAACTGGCCACTGGGTGTGACCATTGCACCACACAAAAACATCTGAGACTTTTCCAAAGACAGGTCTGGAAGTATTGGAGCTAGAAAAAAACAGTGCCTTTTGAGGTATGCATAGACAACAGTAATGTCAAATAACTGTCTGTGCACAGTTGTCGTATGCTTTCTCCAAAACCTGGAACCTCTCTCAAAAGCCAGACATAAAGCATTTAAAATCATAGTATAAAAAAATTCAGTGGAAATCACATTAATGACATTACCAGAGTCTTTTTTCCTTCTCCAAAGGAAAACTAGTAAGTCCCTTAAAGCTGCAGGTGTTTGGATCTCTATTCACTGAAGCCACATTAGTAGAATAAGCACATTCACAGGCAGAATGGCTTAACTAGGCAGTATCCAAAATATTTGCTCTCAGTTACCTAGCTTGCAGCCAAAAGGGTAATATCCACTAAAAATAAGAGAAAAAATAAAGTCTACAATAAATTATTTATAATTATTTTTCTACAAATTTGGGTTCTATAAATATGAGACAAAAAATTTTATCCAGAGTAACCCAACCAGATCTGTGGCATTATGCAGCTCATATCAGCCCACTTCAAAATGCTTCCCAATTTTTTGTGTTATTTTGCAGCACTTATGCCATTGAAAAGTCCACAAATTTCTCTTTTACATCAGATAGACCCTTTTATATTTTCAGTGCAGATATAGATACACACAGCGATTTGCAAGATCTGTTTTCCTGACCCCACTCAGGTTCAGTAGCGAAACGTTTGCATATTCCCTTGAGTCAGGTTGAAGTTCAGTAGTACCAGACCCTGATCAAAGAGTCAACGGTAGAATAATATCACCTTGATCTCTGAAAAACCTGTCAGTCCTGAGATTGCTCAAGCTTACATTGGTTACAACTACTCAGCAGGCAATAACTGAACAAAAAATCACCAAGAGTGTAACTGCTCTTTGCATTTCCTTCATCCTTGGGTTAATACCAGTGCCCTTGTCAGTGGGTATCAACCACAGAGTCAGTTTTACCAAAATATGAGTTTTCCCATGCAGGAGAAATCTGAAGCTGTACTTGTGGAAAGCTTCATTGCATACAAAGCAAGGGTCTGAATTCAGATCTGACTTTTAGATGAAAGTGAATGGGAATGCCACTTCCCAGAAGTGCAAAGTGCATCACTGACTTCTAAAGGGGTCTAAAAATCAGTGCATGCTGTTTTTAAAGGGGAAGATAACCTCCATTTTAGGCTTCTCTCTGTACCTTTATTTCTAATTTTTTATAGAATCATTTAGGAACATTTAGGTTGGAAAGACCTTAAAGATCACAGAGTCCAAAAGGTATGCTTTAGTAAAAAATAAAGCATGAGCAACTCAAAATAGTAATAATAATAATAATAATAACAACAACAACAACAACAATAATAATAATAATGATGATGATGATGTCTCAGTATCTAACAGCTCATGCTGGAAATTATCCACAGTTCTCAGACTCAGTGTGTTTTTACATGAAGTGAGACATCTGGCATCTTCCTGAATTTGTGATGAGCTGCCAATGTTTTAACAAGGGGCACTCAGCAAATACCACTTTCCCTATACGTTTGTGCTGAACCTTAAACTGGGATTCTGTGAGTTAAGGGCTATGGAAACTATTCATTTGTTTCCTCATTTAAACAAAAATGTTTTCTCATAACCCTAGGCTAGGAAGGAGCAATTCCACTTGACAAATAAACAGAATGTTCTTGCTGGAAAGCTACACTTTCTATCTGAAAGCAAAACACACTGGCTATATTGCTAGCATAGCGCACAGTTCAACCCCTGTGTAATTTGAATGTAAAAAGAGAGAAAGTCTTTAGAAAATTCCTCATCCTTGGTGAAATCTACTGCATTCAAAAGGAGGAGGGGAAAGCACTCTCTTCTGAAGTGTCTTTATAGTCTCCAGGGAGAATATTCTTTATAAGACAGGCAGATTTAGCTGGATTCAGAAAGGAAAGCAAGAGCCCTCAGATGCAGAGAAAACACCTACCCATCTTTCATTTTGGCCATAAGGGACTCCTGACAGCCCCACAGCTGTTTCCTCAAGCACCTCCTGACTGAAGAGCCTTCATGTGCGTGTGTGTGTGTGTGTGTGTGTGTGCGTGTAAAACAAATTTAAGAATTTTTGTCACCATAGAAAACAAGCAACAGGAGCCCCCTTTGTCAATCTGTACCGTTTCATATACCGGGCTGAGTCCTGGGGTGGGGAGCGGACACTCTCTTCATTACTGGTAGCACCATGCAGCTGTGACCACGGCCCAGGGAGTGTCCCACCTACACAAGGGCTTCCCCACTGTGCCACACAGCTGCCCAGCAGCACGTGTGCTACCCACCACAACTTCAGCTTCACTAAATATAGTAAAAAGGAAATACAGATGGGTCAAAATAACCATGATCATACATTTGACTGAGAGAAGAAACTGGAACCCAAAGAGTGGCATCTGAGGTGTATCTCCTTGTCTGGTGACTCCAGCACCCTCTCACGGATGATGCCACCACCAGGCTCTTTATGGACAGTGTGCAGAAGGCTTCTCTCCTCATCCAGAGGCTTGTTCAGGAAGTTTTCAAGGAAATAATGTGCTTGAATTCCATTAAATGGGGTTTGTACTTTTCATATATCACCACTTATTTAGTAGCTTATAAGAAAACTTCTCCAATAGGTTGGATTTTAACTGAAAGTAAAAGGTTGTGTGTCTCACTGCTAGCCCTCAGGAGGTGCTTAGAATCTTGATTTCCTTTACCTGTATGTTTCAATCATTTCAACTAACTGATAGGCTACCAGGGTCAAGAGCTTGGAAAAAGGATGCAAAAAGTTGTGCTCAGTGTATTTTCTCTCATCAGAGTTTCCATTGCACAATATATAACAGACATTTGGCAGGATTAATGTGCTAGTGATAAAGCAGTAGCCTAGAGACACAATGATACTGTAGTTGTACCATAGAAAATCAGACTGTATAAAAAGATACCCTCTACCAGAGACCTATTTTTGAGAACTGTGCAATATTAGAATGATTGCTGCATGAGAAATTCTTCTATCTTTCTCTTTGGTAAACTGAGTTTATCCTGCTAAATATATGCCCAAAGAAGAGGGGGGGGGGGGGGGGGGGG
>NW_010319763.1:50289-51425 GCF_000700745.2 Antrostomus carolinensis
CAAAAAACAAACAAACAAGCAAAAACAGCATACAAAAAAACCCCACACATACACAAAACTCACCAAAATTAACTTCCCCAAAAAGGAACAACAAAAAAACCCCAAACAAAAAACCCACCTCCCACATCCTGGTTCTTCCCATCCTTTTCATATCTGCTCCAGTTTGAACTGAGCTATCTTATTTTATAGCCTTCACCAGCATCTGATGCTTTTGAATGCTTCAAGGGTGAGTAATGGGAGAGAGAACAATAATTACAAAACAAACCTTTCAAAAACCACTTAATCTCTAAACAATTATTCCTAATAAATTTTTACTAGCTGTTTGGTAGAATCTATTTAGTACATGCCCTAGCTTTTGGGAGATAAGCCTTCATGTCGCCAGACTTGAATCCTTGGGAAACATCGTTCACATACTGAAGTTTCAAATTTCATGATGGAAATTTTGAAATATTCCCAGCTGCACTGCTATGTCAGATCCTTGGAGCAAGAGTCTGTAACTCCAGGTAGGAACAAGGGTGGCAGAAAATTCTGCATCTCAACTTTATTTCATCCTAGTACCTGGTATTACCCATGAATTAACAATTCAATGCTCAAGAAGATATTATCTCGCCTATAAAAGGTTGGAGATGCTAAGGCAAGTGTTAAGTATGTCAGCTGTGAGACGAATAAACACAGAAAACATTATAGTTAATTTCCATACAGAAGGAAAATGAGTTACCAAATGCAAGACTAAATAGCACATAAAAATCCTTCAGCCCTTTACTATCAGCAGAAAAAGAGAGGCAAACAACAGGCTGATGAATTTAAAGATTTGGAGTCAAATTTTCTGCTAGTATAACTCCCATATAATTCTGTGAAGTTCTGTCATTAGAGAATTTCACATTTATGGAAAAGTTTTGTTCAACAGACAGAATTTATTCCTGTTTCAGTCATCTGCAAGCACGTAACTGCAATCAGTTGGAGTGGGATGAAGTCCAAGCATAAGTGGAGGGAAACAAAATTTTGCTATTCTCTATTGTCACAGGAAGATATTTCAGCCCCCAGTTTTCCTGACATCTGTATATAAAGGATGAGGGATAGTGGGAGCTTTATGGAAAATGTTCTTCATCAAGTTTTGATCAGTCTGAAGGGGAAAG
>NW_010319763.1:51449-55244 GCF_000700745.2 Antrostomus carolinensis
CCAGCAAGCTGAATGTTATAGTGCTTTAGGAGAATGGTGTAAAACACTGTAGAGCACATAGGAGCAAACAGCAAGTGAATTATATTCCTTTTTTGTTGCTTTCATTTTGTTTCAAAAAGAAAAATCAGAGGCTTCATCAATACTTAAGGTCTGCTAACAGTCCTCATGCTCCCATTTGACAAAGCATTTCATCATTCAGACACTCCAGTTTTGCGACCACTGCCATCATCAACTGGCTGATTAGCTGTTTGGTTTTCTTTTAACCAGCATTTCATTCCAAGACTATCACCACAAGGTGCAGTTTCAAAGATTTGTGTTCCTTTAAAGACATTTTTTGTATTTTCACCTTTTCTGTTAATTTGGTAATTCTTTGTAAATTTGCTCTGTGTATATTTCATGTGTCTAATCTTCTTCTGTTACCTTTCTCAGATGGGATGACAAGAAATGAATGTAATAGCCTAGGTGAGAACATGCCCCTGATATATACAATAGTTTTACATTTTTCTCCTTTACTCTAAGGTTTTTATCTGCATTTCCAGCTATCAAAGCATGCTATGCAGAAGTTTTACTGGGCTGTCTACAGTGATTCCCTGCCTTTTTATCTGAGTGATGGTCATGAAACCAGCACTGTCTATGAGCATTTGAATGTACACTATGTTGCATTTATCAACCCTGAAATTCAGCTGTTTCTCTTCTGATTATCTGTATATTTGTAAAGTCTCTGAATCATTCCCCCTTAATACAAACAGACATTAATGTCTGTGGCATCTCTCCATTTAATCACGTCAGCATCATTTCAGGTCAATAGTTTCAAAGAAGTTTCTAAGAAAAGAAAAAGGCCTGAAATTTGTGTGCTCAATTACTCTTTTTGTTCTCCTTTCCACTAGCTCTCTTTTCTTTCACCTTTGCCTTCCTTTCCCTGTTGCCCATTTAGGCTTAAAAAAAGTTTTGCCAAATATTCCACTGCTCCCCTTCTCAAGGAAGAGAAGATTCAAGATCACTGAACAGGTAACTCTTGTCTCTGTATTAAATAAAATCAGAATTTTTCAACAACTTAAAAATGTTTCCCCTTTCAGATTATATGCCTGCAGTATTTGTGACATTGTGGCAGTGCTACAAGTCCTGAAGGTGCTGAATTATTTGAATCTGATCTAAAAAAAAAACAAAAAAAAACCAAGCTTATATTTACATAAAAGAATGCCCAGTTACATTCCAATTTCTACTCATTTGTAATTGGAAAAACTGCTGAAGACTTGCAGAAAAATCTTTCCTCTTGTTTGTGTTAAAATCTGCACTATTTAATTGTGATAAATTAGTTATATAATATGTTTTATGACAGGATGAGCAAAAGCCTTGTAATCTATTTCTTGGTGCAACCAAACTTCTCAAAAATGAGTCTTGAGGGATGTGATGGTTGAAAATACTGTTCACCGAACTTGCTAAATTCCATGTAATGATTTGTATTTGCACTAATTTTAGAAACTTAGGGGGCTTTACAAAAAGAGTGAGCAAACATCTGCCTCCAACAGGCCAAGCACTTATTCCCAGACTCTGAACAACCTAGGCTTTAGCTGAAAGTGCACACATCAGACTACCAGGCACTCAATTCATCTACAGCCCCACTGCCTTGCTTGTTCAAATGCCATTATATTTTACTCCAAATGAAAATAGGGTTTGATTTACAATCATAATAATGATCATTTATACAGCATTTTTCAAGTAAGGATGGCAGATCACAGGATAAATTCAGAACTATTTATATAGGGTTTGCTTTACCAGTATGCAAGCCCACCAAAATGAAAGGTGATAGACTTCAAACAACAGCTGGACAAATATTATCCAACATATACATTATCTTAATTAATTTTTACCTTTTTTCTCAACTAATTTATTAGAGTAATTTTTCTTTTTGTAGTAGTCAACCAGCTGCATAGCTCTGCAAATAATGCTTATGGAATAAATCACTTGATGGATAATGACAATTTTCATTGAAACATTTAGTTGGTAAATATTTTTTCTGATAATTGAGGAGTTCAGCTTTAAAAGTCATGCAATAACATTGCATAGTCATACTAGACAAGCATAAAAATATCTTTAAGTGAAGTTATAGGAAGATTTTTACAGGAAGTAAAAAGTAAGGAAAAAAAGCAGGAAGTAATTAGCCAAATGGAAATATGGTTATAATGGTGAGATTAACACTTTTAACTGGTGAAAAGTTGTCCACGTTCTTTAATTGTTAGATATGCTCTAAGATCTTGCCTTATATCTCATCAAAAGAATTTTTAACCAGGTCTATCTGTACTTCTAAATAAGTTCTCTCTTTTGAAAAGGCTTGGCCTGCACAAGATTTTAGCTGAACAAATCCCATTAACAGCAACGAGAGTCACTCTGCTAAATCCCCCATGCCCCAGAATGGAAACAACTGCGTAAGTAATGTGCAAGTTTGTACTCCTCTGAAAATGTACAGACCTGAGATAGAGGAGAAACAGCTTCTTCTAACACAGATGCATGATCATCTTAAAGTATCATGCACCCTCCTGAAGGGAGGGGAATGCCTTTGGAACACAAAATGCAGGTGTATATTCCAGGGAAGGGAAGGGAAGGGAAGGGAAGGGAAGGGAAGGGAAGGGAAGGGAAGGGAAGGAAGGACAACAAAAAAAACCCCAGCACAGCTAGTTGCTGACATTTTCCAACTGCAGATGTAACACCCATTTACAGAGAGCCCAAAGACTGCTGTTATGGTGTGGATCCTGCTGTGAAGAGATCACAGCTGAAAAGAAAAAGCAAAACGTTACCTTCTAGTTAGCATTACCAGATGGCAATCAGCCACAAAGGGAAGGGAAGGGAAGGGAAGCAAGGAAGGAAGATGGATGCACAGGAAAAGTAAAATTATAAGTAAAGAAAGGTCACCACCAATAACTTGTACCAAATACACCTGCATTTTGTGTTCCAAAGGCAATCTCCAGGCTGCTTGGCCTTGTGTTTTTTTCTTTTGAAGTTCTTTCTGGAGTTGGCTCTTATCTAAGCAGTTCACACATTCCTATTGAAATACTCAAAAATGGAGCAAGGTGTGAAGAAGAACAGAAGATTAAGCAAGGCTGCAAAAAATACCCATTTATTCATCTTTCAAAGGGAGTCAAGCACATCTTTATTCTTCTGTGAGAGGATGCTATTGTTCATCTTGTTCTAATTATGAAATTTGAACTTAAAAGGAAGAAAGAGAACACTCCTCTGACAGTGCACAGTACATATTATCCGGAAATAATTCTTATAGAGATATATGTCAACCCTATGTATCTAAGAATGACCCAACAGTCACAAAGCAACACACAGAAGCATTTGATACAATCTACAAACGTGCACTTCTTGATCTATTTTTGTTCCAGACAGATTAGAGAACTGCGTGGCAGAAGAAAACACAGCTAATCTTTCGTGACTGCTAGACAGTGCTGCAGAAATGTAATTGCAGAACCAGAAACTCCATGAAAAGAATACCATGCCATTTACCACAATTCAAAATGAATCCAGTTATTCCTTAATCACACTAAAGGGCATGTTCCTCAAGCACAAATAAAAATAAAACTGTAAGAAGCAGGTCTCCACTAAAAATCCATGTGATTTGTAGTGAATCTTTTCTTAAAAAACAAAAATATGTCAAGAAAACACTGGAATTTTTCCACACCTACAAGCCATGGGTCTGCTAACATTGTCATTTCCTCTGTCCATCTCCATCTAAAAAACCCAAACTGCTAGAAAATGCAATCATTCCTATTAGCCTGAAGTCCAAAGGATAGG
>NW_010319763.1:55271-59430 GCF_000700745.2 Antrostomus carolinensis
TAAGTCTGAGTTCACTGCTTTCCAAAGGGCTCTTCTGCAACTCTTTGATTCAGATATAAGTGGCACTTTCATAGCTAGGTAAAATGCTTGAAATGAGGAGAGCTACAAAGGGGCTGAGGATGTTAGCTCAGAATAAGGTACTCCTTCTGTTTAGCAATTGAGTGTGACACTGACAGTTTCACAAGTCTTTCTTGTAGATGTTTGGATTGGAAACAATAACATCTGTAGTTTTTAAAAGCCATGAAGTAAAGTTTTCATTAGCTGTTGCACACCCAGCCATATCTCAGGACAATGCACTTGTCTGCTCAGGCATTTCCAAAGTTTCCACAGACTTCAGATAAGTGTTTTGTTGTTTTTTTTTTCTTTTCCCTTTTCTTTTTCTGCTCCTGCACCTAAACCAGACTGGACTAAGGACTCAAACACCAGCTGGGCTACATCATGAGGGTATAGATGTTATTATCTGTGGTTGAATGAAAATTAGTTTCTTATTTCTGTCCCCCAATTCTTAACAGATTCTGAGGCACATACTATTGTCCAGGGTTAGATCGGTCTTGTTTCTGCACTGGGCTGAAACACTGTTTATTTGCTCCGTCATTCAGAGCTGTTATAGTGTTCACACCAAGTGTGAAATTCACAGACCTGAATCTGGTCCATGCTGGGCCTGTGTACCTTGCACTTGTGAGCATTGCACCTTCTTTTCCACAACAATCCAATTACATTAACAGGGAAAAATATAGCCCTAGCTTTTAGTTTCATGCAGGTAAAACATCCACAGAGGAAGTCTTCTCCAACAACTCTTCACCAGAAGGTTAGTAACATTCATTACCTTCCACTGACCATGTTTTCATGAGAGGAATGATGGATAATAAAAACCTCAGTTCTTTTCTGTTTCTGAGTCTGAATATCCTCCTTCAGAAAACCTGAATTGCAAGCCTTTTACATTAGCCTTAGTTTGGTGTCTTCTACTGGGTACATGTGATCCATATACTCTTCTTCCATAATCATCTTCTGCAACCTCACTGAATCAGGACTTTGCCTATCAACTGCTGGAGAACACATTTGTACTCCCACAGAATAAGTTGAGATACATTAACTTTTTTTTCTGAAAATGCGAGACTATTATACAAGCTTTAGACAAAAGGTGCCTGGTAATGTTGGAGTTGCTTTGCGGTACGAACAACTTAAATTAAAATAAAGAAAATAACAGCACTGCAAAACCTAGAAAGAAGCTCTAAATTCACTCAGTAGAATCCAAATGCAGAAGATTTTATCTACCTGTAGGTAGAAAATAGTACAACACAACTGGTTCTCTTCTATAATGTGTGGCTGACAAATCTTGTGTTTTAATTGCTGTACATCCCTTCTTACCTGTGTTTGTCTGTGAAAAGGACAGAGGACTGTCCTTTGTCTGTGCAACAGGACTGCAGCCCTCTTCATAGCAGTCAACCCTAGTTTTCCAAGTGACTGCCCTGCACAGGACTTGTTGCAATGTCTGGGCATGTTCAGAAGGGCCTTTAGGTCTTAGAAGAACTACTAACAGAAAAAGCACCTTCGACGAATTTCAGAGTATTTGGTCTATCTCAGGTTACCATTGTGACTGTGCAGGGAAAGTACTTAGAATCATAGAATCATAGAATAGATTGGGTTGGAAAAGACCTCCAAGATCATCAAGTCCAACCCCTGATCCAACTCCAATTACTATATCATGGCACTAAGGGCCACGTCCAATCTCTTTTTAAAACCCTCCAGGGATGGTGAATCCACCACCTCTCTGGGCAGGCTGTTCCAGTGCCTGATTACCCTCTCTGTAAAGAATTTCTTCCTAACATCTAACCTAAACCTCCCCTGGCAGAGCTTGAGCCCATGCCCCCTTGTCCTATTGTTGGTTGCCTGGGAGAAGAGACCAACCCCCACCTGGCTATAACCTCCCTTCAGGTAGTTGAAGAGAGTGATGAGGTCACCTCTAAGCCTCCTCTTCTCCAGACTAAACAACCCCAGCTCCCTCAGCCTCTCCTCATAGGACTTGTGCTCAAGTCCCTTCACCAGCCTTGTTGCTCTTCTCTGGACCCGCTCCAGCACCTCAATGTCCTTCCTAAACTGAGGGGCCCAGAGCTGAACACAATACTCAAGGTGTGGCCTCACTAACACAGAGTACTTGATCACTACTGTCCTATAAAAACAATCACAAGTTGCTGATGTGCCTATATCTGTTAATAAAGGCTCTTTTTATTCTTACAGATATGACCTACCCCAGTGGAGAGGGATGAGAAATCACTGTGGTCCTTCCTGAAGTTCAAACTCCATTTTACTCTGGAGTAGAAAATGTTTGGATAGGAAGATGGGTTGTTGATAGAGACATCTCATCTGTAATAGGTATCACTGGAGTTTCAGTTACCTCCCTGCTATGTAGCACAGCTGACCTAATATCAAAATGTCCTACCTTAAAATTGAGGTTTCCCATTTACTTTCTGAATCAGCCTTTCTTTAAAATGCTCATAAAAATCTAACACAAAACAACTTAATGAGCTCTGTGACACCAACATAAACTCCTGTCTTCTGTAGGAATAATATCAAGTATAACTATAAGTAATTATTATCCCACACACAGACTGAATTCAGAACAAAATTCTTTAACATGAAATTTGATTGGAAACAATTTAAAAACATGAGGTTTATTTAATTATCTATAATAGGATAGTGCCCAGAGGCCCTAACTGAGATAGGGATCTTGTGATAATATGTTGTAGAAACACATGGTAGAAGACAGTTGCCTCAGTTTACAGTCTAGCTGAAAAAGGTGGCAGCAAATGAGAAAGGGAATAGATTAAACAATTTGACCCTACTCAGAAGCTCTGCAGTAAACAGGACTCAGTTCCCTTGATTCCTCTTTAAGCTCTTTGGCCCCATTGCCTTTAAACTGTAAGAAGGGACAGACTGTTGGGATGGATACATCCACAAGCATGTGTAAATGACCAAGTCAGTGATGTAGGTTACATGAGCAGATGTGTAGACACTTATAATTCAGAAACATGTACCTACAATCCCAAAAATATTTTCTTGGACTATAGAGGAATTCAACATTTCTCTTAATATGGCAGTATAGTCAAATATCTTAAAAGGTGAAGGCTGATCAGATTAGAACTAAATTGAAGAAAATGTTATCAAAATCATATACAAACACAGAACACCTGGGGGAGCTTTCAAGCCCAAGGTGTTAAACAGAATATGACATCAACATAGAAAATGAACATTTCCAGGTTTCATCACCCAGTTCCTATCCAAGAGAACATTTCTAGCCAGCTAAACCTTTCCATTCTCAAACACATGATTAGCCACAAATTCTAACAGCAAGCATGTCCCAAAATGATATAAATAAAGCAATACAACAGTTACTGGCCCACACAGCAGCTGGACCAGATGGCATCTCTATACATTTTTAAACAATACAATGTAATACTGTATTAACACATTTACTTGCATAAGTATATGTAGAGATACAAGACAATAACAATACTTGACACTAATTCTGAGGAAATCAGCATGGAAAATAACTTGCCTCCTAGAGGCTAGCAAGAGCCCTCAACAGTGATAGCAAAATATTATTATATATCTGTGATAAAAGATTTCTACCTCTTTGTCTGACATTATTCTCATTGACTTGCTAAGTATTGCTTACCAGTGTGCTACCAACATCAATATTAAGGAGCTGTTAAATATTCTACATTATTTATAGTATGAAAATATGAATAGCTTTTCAGTCTTGAATACACTAAGCCCTATAGAGTCTCCTCAAAGTATTTACATTACCCTTCAGAAGTGATAACACTGATTTGGAGGTTGAGCACAGCTCAAACCAGTATATCAAAACTGCAGCTTCTAGCTTGTCACCTCCCCACCTCTGATTTACCAGAGAGAGATGTTCATCATCTCTCTCTCCTCCATGACATTGCCTTTGGAGCCTCCCACATGGACCCTGCTACAATCATCGGACAGTTCTCCTGCAGGCCCATCCTGGTTGAAGTTTTTCTGACACTTCTTTTCTTTTCTCCAGAAGAACCAACTGACAGGTCTCTGCCTTGCACCAAGGGCATGCAGATGTCTCTTGAGTGTGCAACATTTTTGGACAAATTAAGGAAGTAAACAAAAGGAGGGAATTAGG
>NW_010319763.1:59458-71731 GCF_000700745.2 Antrostomus carolinensis
AAAACCACTAGGAGAAAAGCACCTTTTATTCCACTGTGACAGCCCAGTCAAACCAACCATACACAGCATTTTTTTCCTAGTATATGTCAATATCCATCTGAAGTCATAAATCTCTGTCTTGTCTGATGAAGATTTCTGACATGCCAAACTTAGCTGCTGGCTCAAAATATCTCACAAGAAGATCAAACCCTATAGATTTCAAACTGAAAAGAATTTACAGCAGCTCCTTCA
The DNA here is from genome assembly GCF_000700745.2 of Antrostomus carolinensis. NCBI lineage: Eukaryota > Metazoa > Chordata > Aves > Caprimulgiformes > Caprimulgidae > Antrostomus > Antrostomus carolinensis. The sequence goes on from NW_010319763.1 coordinate 59,690, forward strand.
CAAGCTGTCCTGCCCTTCCTTCAAGAGCCAGCTTCTCTCAAACCCCATAAAACCCTCTCCTGCCTTTGTCATCTACCCTTTATCCTGCCTCTGAAGCATAGGACTTGCAGAACTTGTTCAGTGGCCATAATTCAGCTGGATGCCTGAACTCTCAAATAAAAGTTTTCAAGACAGTAAGTAAAAAGAATAGAAATAAGTCAGGAACCTGAAACATCAAAAGCTCATCTGGTTTCCAGATTTAAGGTGTCAGGCCTTGCACTTTGGCTTTTCTTCATCCCGTGTTACAGGAGAAGAAGGGGAACACCACTCATACCTGCACTAATAAAAAGCTGGGAACATAAATAAAATTCATTTTTCAATATGCCCAAACACTTTTGCTCTTAGTTCAAAGTTTCGTTTGTTTGCTTACTTATATTGTCAGAAAATCTGAGTAAAAGGTGTTGGATTTGAGAGTTTTGGGGTTTGGTTTTTTCCTGAATTCCCCATTGAAAATAAATTCTTTTCCAACCAATCCTGCCTGCCAACTAGGTGTGCCATCAATTCAATGGTAAATTTGTGACAGACCATCTTGCTGAAATTTTGGCAGCATACTGCTACATGTGAGCATTCACAGAACACCAGCGTTTTCTAGGCTCCCTGCCAAATGAATGCTTGGGAGAATGTATGTATATACTGTATTCCTGCAGTCTTCAAAAGATTAGCTTTGAATTACCTGAATTGTTTTGAGTTTGAGACATCATTAGGTTATATCAAATTACAAAATATGTAAAAATAAGAGCCTGTGCTTGCTTGAACTAGCAACTCTGCCACTTTTACCTTTGTGACTTTATCTGTGATGACATTTGCTTTTTTGTGCTCTTCTATTTAACAGTTCTTCAAGGAGTTGCTTTTCTTTTTCCTCAGACTTGATTTGCAGCTCTATTGTTTTGCATTTTGCTTGGCTGCATAAAAGGTGCATACATCCCTTGCACTTTTTGTGAATGGCATTTTTTTCCAAACATTATTTATTTTAGGTCTTCACAATGTTTTTTTAAGACTTTAATCTTCCTTCTTTTTTAACCCAATCGTGTCATCTCAGCCTCCTCCTCCCCTTTTCATTTTTATCCTTCTCTCTCTCTATTTCCTCTATTTCCCTATTTATATTCTCCCCATCCTTCTCTAACACCAGCTTCTTGGAGCAAAGCATCAATTTTACCTCCAGGAAGCTGAACTAAAACTAGAAATAAACTGGTTTTCATATTTTATTTTTCCAGAATATGAGCTAAGCCTATGTAACTATTATGAAATGTTATTGAGCTCAAAGCAGTATCAAATCAGAATGGTTTCTGTTGCTACAGAATCCCAACTGAAACTGAACCAAAAGATCCACTGGTTTAATTGACTGCCCACGTACATACATCAGTAATGTTTGCCCACCCTCACTCCCCACTCTCACATGCCATCACTGCTATTATTTTTTGCCATTCAGTCATTCTTCTTCTCATATCTGTTGTTCTTCTCTCTCCTCACCCCAGACGCTGCTATCCCTGGAGTGCATCTTTTCCTTATCTTCCACATTTCAGCCCCTCTAGACCATGATTCTCACACAGATAGGGGTGTCTCTGAATCTAACACTGCTTTGCCAACAGCCTCTCCTGCTTTGATCCTCACTGAGATTCTCTCTGCTTCCATTTCTGGTTGTTCTTGTCCCACTCTTCCTCCTTTGAATGGGGCTGCCAATGAGTTATTTTTACTTCCCTCCCTCTATGTTTCTACCGCCTGTATGCTTTCCTTCTTCACACAAAATTCCCCAAACTCTGCTCTTGTTCTGTATTATTTCCAGGTCTTTTTCAACATTATCCACTAGTCCCTGAGAAATGCACACTGCCACTCACTTTTTCCAGGACTTCCAATTCTTTTTGTGTCAGTGAAGAGAACTGTCAGCTGTGATAGTATCTCTGAGCTCTTTTTCTTTCACTCAGACAGGACATTAACTCTGGCTGGGTTGTATATAGCTACAAGGCAATCATCTTCTGTGCTTTCCCTTTTCATTAAAACAACAGAGCAGGTTCACGATCTGAACTAGTTGTGCCAGAAGAAACACTGGACTGCTTAGGTACCTTCTGTCTGTACACACAGCAGCCCCTCATGTTTTTTCACCAACAAATTCTATGACACCTTTCCTTACCTTCCACCCCCTTCCCTTTCCTTTTCTTGCAGTATTTCCAAGAAGTGTATCTTCTTTTTCTCTAGCCCTCACCCATAGCATTTTCCTCACCCATATCTATACATTTTGATGCTTTAAAGGTCGTGCCTTTCATTTTTAGAGGAAGATTCTTCATGGATTACCCCCTGATCTTCTACCACCTCTTCTTACTCTGCACCAAGAGTAAGCCTCTTAAAGGGCTCCCACCCATAAAATGTTCCACAAGGCAGCTCGAAAGGTTCTCGGAATGAATTTTCAAACACATGCATGCTTTGCTTTCCACTATCCCAAATGCTCAGGAGCCACTCTCTGTAAATTTCTACAAAACAATTCATTATCTTCCTTTAACCCTCTCTTTAAAGCCCTCCTTTTCTAGGTTGCCTACAAAAAACTTGACAACATTTAGACTTCTGGTATGCTGAGGTCACAGCCTATGATGCTGACTAATATTTTCTGTGTTTCATGGTGTTCCTCCATCTGCCTGTCTCCATCTGTTGTTTCCTTGCTTATCCTTGTAAGCTGTTGGGAGGTGGGACTGACTTGCTGCTCACTGCTTGTGCAGCTGCTGCAGCCCAGGGTCCCCAGCCAAGGCTCATGCCCATAGGTGCTCTGCTCCCACAGACCACAAATGATAACCAGGCCCATGCTTCACTGAGGATCTTCCTACCTGCCATACCAAGGGTTTCGGTCAGGCAACTCTCAGGCTGACTGCTGGCTTATGCAGTCTTTTACCTCTGATGCCTTATGTTCAAACATTCCTTGTCACCAGTGGAAGTTATTTCATTGACCTAACTTAGTCTATATCACAAAACACCAAATAGTTTGGCAGAATACGATTCCTTCTGTAGGATAGCATCGCCACAGTATGTGTCTATCTCAGGGCCAGCTTCGCTAGTCCATCTATTTAATTCACTCAGAAAATTACATTGAGAAGGTAGGACATAAAGAGACCCATTTGCCCGTTGCACTAATCTAAGCCTTTTTATTTGCTGCAGTATAAGTAGGGACAAGTGAAGAAAGATGATTTAGCATAAAAACCTGCCCAGCATGCTGATATGAAAACCATGAATAGATCAGTGTTAGGCACACAGGACAGGTAATGACAGTGTAATGGCTTTCAGAAAGGAGGCTGCTAATGCCTCAGCTGAACTAAATGAATTTGCCCCAGGTCTCTCTTTGAAAAGTTAAAGACATAAACTAGAATTCTAGCAATAAATGCAAAATTTGACCAGCTTGCCCCAGAGTGGGTCATGCAGGAGGATGATGGCATGGACACAAGTCAGAAGAGCACTAGGATGTGAAGCTAACAGTGAAAGAGGGCAGAAGAACACAGCTGGTGCCCTTTCTTCACAGGATGGCAAAGGCTGATAAAGTTTTGACATCCTAAATTGAATTACCAGAAATCCAAACATGAGCACATTGTATTAGAATCTGAGCTTCTGCTGCCTCCAATGAAGGGGAGAAAGTTATTTAATTTTTTGGACAATTGGACTCCAGCAATCCCAGATATCTAAACATGTGATGTAGAGGATCATTAAGTTTTAAGAAATCGTGTCCTGGTCTGTAAGAAAGCTATGAAAATACAAGTAAGCAAATAAGCATTTAATGTGGGACAAATGAGACCATACTCTCACCTCCATTTAGCAGTGTTCAATAGCTTTCACACAACATGGTGGCAATAGCATAGCCATACAGCTTCCTACCTCATTCAAACTGAGCATGCATCCATCCTGATGACATTTAACACAATATTTTTGGTTACTGTCTCATATGGCAAACTGCTTAATTTGCAGGCCACTAAATGCAATCTCTTTAACCTCATAAAGCCGAGCACTATTTTGTTCTCATTCAAATCCTTATGAATTCACTCCTTTGAGGCTCACATATTTAACAGGTGAAAAATTACAAGACAGAGAAAATAAAAGGTCTAACTGGACTCCTCCCTCTGAGTTTCCCATGGCATGTTAGGGAATCCCAGAAAACAAGATTGCAAAGGCCCTTGAGAGGACAGCAAGTCCTTTGGCCCAATTCAGCTGTGTATCAAACTTTCTTCTTAGAACTTCCCCAGTGCAGTACTTAGCTCTCAAGATAGTAAAAAAATTGCTCTCTCTTCTTGTTACAGTCTTAGGGCTTTTTTCATTTTTGTAGAGGGCAGAATATAATTTCAGGCCATAAAAATATAGCAGTAGATTCTGTAAGTCTCTGCACTTTCCAAGTGCCTTCTTTCCAACAGAAGGAAACACATTCTTTGTTTTCATAATGATTTTTCTTCTACATTAACTAATGTTCAGGTAGGTACTAACACTTTTATCCCTTGAACATGTTTAGACAGGCTTTCAATCCTTCATTCATAGTATTTTCAAGTATACACAAGTGTTCCAAATTTAGAGGCATCTGGAAATGTAATTAATGCTGTTTGTCCTTACTTCTAAACAGAGAAGACAAATGCTAAATAAGATGTAGATAACATAGAACATTTACTTCTTAGTTATTCAGTATGTAGTTCATAAATTCCTTAAAACTACAGTTTGAGACTTTCAAAATAATGAGTCTTTAAAATATTTTAATTCTTAAGCTTCTCACTACATAAATTTTAGAGGACTGCCTGGCCTAGCTGTAAAATCAAGATTATTCTAAAGATTTCAGGTTATATGTCTCAAAATAGGGATATCCAAATCTACTTATCATCACTGCTATATATTTAGGCCCTTATTATGCCTTTAAATTAAGTTAATTTGTCTTTATGGCTTATTATTTGGACTTTATCAAAAGCTTCCATTAAAAGGCAGCAGTTCTGTTCATTTAGGATTAGCCTTCCAAGGTTCTTAAGGCTTTCTGCAAGGAAAAATTCAGCAGCTAACAGTAGATGAAAGAAAATAAAAGGGTCAGAAAACAAAATGTCCCGTTGAACTCATTCTTCTGGATACCTTGTGGCATCTCGTACAGTTGAAGAAAACACGGTTATGTGTGGTCTTAGAAGGAAAGTTAGTCCAATGCCACCATAGGAGCTACAGGACGCAGGCAAGCTGATTTGTTGCATTGCTGATGTACAGTTAGGATCAAGATGCAAAACTGAATTCCTGATATTTACGTAGTTTGGTGCAGCATTTTTGAGTATCTTCATCAAATTTATTTTACAGTATTCTATAATGCCTGTTACTTGGACATTGGCCCTAATTGTTTGCTAATATTCAGAGTTTCCGAGTAAGGGACATTGGTGACAGCTTGTTTCACACAGATGCAATTACAAAGGATGGACACAAAGTCATCCTTCCCTCTACAACACTGTCGATCACATGGTGGAGGTTGGCTTTGGCCGAGGCCCATGGTCCACTGTGAGCACAAGGGCGTCTGAGACCACTTACCTGGGGCCACATTCCCAACAATTGACTTCCTGGCTTCTCAGTTTTCTGTTCCTATTTACCTTCTGTCACTTTCTCAGTGTCCAGAGAAACTTGAGCTCTTCACCCCAGGGAAACTGGGGTGAGGTCTGTGCTCCCAGGACTCAGGGAAAACCCATTCAAGCACATGGTCTCAGCTCCTCTTCCAGTTTTGCCAAGCTGGTTGGTCATTCAAGCATAATTTCTAATAGTACCTTCCAGCATTAAGCAAAGGGAAATTCAAGTGCTCTTACACTGGGCCTGAAAGGCAAGTGGACAGTGCTCTGTACAGACACTGACCAGTGAGCAAATACATGATCCCTGGAAGCCCTCCAGCCTCCACTGGCCCCAGAGCTGTTCCAAGAAGAGTGATGTCGGAGATCAGATCCACAGTTCAAACTATATCTAATTATAATTGAGCAACATTATTGTGGTCCAGCTACATTTGGAAGAGCTATGGGGTAGACAAAGCCTCCCTGAAAATCTTCAGAGAATTTTGGCTCAACAAGAGTGTCAAAAAACAAAACCTTGTATAACAGCTCACCATTTGTTCTGCACTTTTAAATTCTGCCTCCACACAGAGAAGGGAGTGACACAAAGAGGTGAGGATTTGAACTCACAGCCTCAGAGTACACCAGCATTTTTTTCTTGCTTGATTGTGTACTAAAACTGCCTGTAAAGTCAATAACTTCCTATGGCTTCACAGCAAAGCAGAAAGATTAAAAAAGAGCCATGGTCCTTTGAAGATGTGGAAGGCAGTAAGTGAGCAGGCTGAATCCTCTTTGGATTTGAAAGTCTATGCAGTGCTAACAGTTCTGCTTTAAGGTGTCAAAATTGCCTTGAATCTTTACCTTTGTTATATCCTGCTGCTACAGACATAGAATAGAATAGACCTGACTATTCCAAACCATTTAGACAGCATAATTTTTCTTTCAACTTTTTTTGAAATACAGCTGATTAGCACCTTTTTTTTATTTGTTTGTTTGTTTAATATGCAAACACTTTTAATTACCTTAACGAGAACAGCATGGCAATGTAACATACAGCATGTATCTGCAATACATTTTACTATGATTGGTAGTAACTCAGAAACATGAAGCTCCAAACCAAATTAAATACTTAGGCCTCTGTGTCTTCATTAGGCTACGAACCTCCCACTGAACTCAGTGCAAAGTCAGCAGTCTAAGAAGGACTTAGGAGCAGAAATAATTTGCTATTCTGTGCTTGGAAAATCCAGCTAGTGTATTTTAAAGGAGAGAGGAAAAAACAGAAGGAGGGAGGAGCAGAAGGCATGGCTCAGAGTGAGTTGTGTCTCATGCCACCTTGGGTAGGGACTTGGTCTAGACTTGCACAGTAACTCAATGCCCATCACACCGAAACTCCTGTTTCAGAGTCGGCGCCCTGTTCCCAATGTTGCAGCCCCAGGAGCTACCAGGAAAGCAGGCCAAAGCTGAGGCCCTACTGCAGCATGAGCAAACAGCTCAGGGCAGGCTGAGAGGTGAGCAGAAAGCACCTTCTGAAATAGTTTCTATACTTCCCCAGACTGGGTGCTAGACCTTCTCCCACTTTGGTGCAAAGTCAGAGAGGTTAGTTAGACCATCACTGAGGACCTAAAACAGGCTGTTAGATGTCAGACTCAATAAAGAGGAGTGTGAGATGGTAACTAATAGCTGAGAGGTGGCAAAGAAGCATTTCCTTACTGCCTCCTCGATGAAGAGGTGACTGCCTGCTCTTCAGCCTGGGCCAGAGGCTAGCCAAGCAGCTAGTCAAGTCAATCCCAGGCTCAGTACGAAGCCGGACATTCACTATGGATACCATAGGCTTTTGTCCCCTTGGGCATAATTTCTGCAGTGACAGCACCACCTTTCTCTCCCCCTTGTCTACTTTTTTGTAAGAATTTTTCACAGACTTGGTGAGTGAGGCTTTTGAACTACAGTAATATAGTTTCTATTAGTAGTAATAAGAATTATTACTACACACTAATTTGTTACATTCAAATAACAACATGCATGGTCCCTTTCAGTAAACCAGTTTCCTTCCATGACAAATGTCCCTGGGCTAGTCCTATGAATTTTTCAACCTTCTACTATGGCACCATAAAGAGCTATTCTGGGCTGCATAGACACATTCTTGGCATCTGCTATTTTCCTTAAGAAACCCCTGCTGTCTCGTGGGGATTGTCAATTTAGTTTGAGGTATAGCTTGCGTGTTGCCCCTGAGCAGACTCCCATAAGTTTCTATCACAGATTAAACTGTGCTTTAAGCTCCAGGCAGCTAACTTAATGGAGGGCAGGGGATGGTAGATTGAAGCTCAAGTGTAGCTGACCTTCCAGCTCATAAAGCAGGGAAGACTTGACTATCCTGTGCTAATACAAACACTCCTGCTGACAGCACACAACCGGAGCTGGTGGTGTATGGCTGCAGAGTCAGGGGATGGCTTGGCTTGGGGTGTTGACAGGGTCCTTGGCTCCGGCTGACCCTCCCCATCCTATTGCACAGGCATCAGAGCTGCACGGTGTTCAGCTCCTGAGCCGTCACAGGTAAAGGTGCACTTTCCGGGCTAAATCATCACTGGTTTTAGCTTGTCTTAAAATGTGGAGTTTTTAATTATTGATATTAAGCCTTTGTTATTCCTTGGTCTGAGCTTTCAGCTAAACTGTCTTGAAATGGTACAGCTTCAGTGCGGCTACTCAGGCTAGCATTGAAATGAAGATGAACCTATGTCAAAACTTGAAAAGTTCTCCAGTGACACAGAGACTGTAACAGCTCTCATATAAATGTAACTATGTAATAGTTACTATATTTTTTTTTCTTCTAACTTTTAAAATATATTTCTTAAAGAAATAAGACTTACACAGCTCACTGGCTTTCTTTAGCTTCCTGTCTGTCTGTCAGTCTGTTTCCCCTCCTCAGTACCTTTTAAACAAGCTGAGAAACTTCAAACAAATTTGAAAATTGCATAAATGTCTTTGGGACTTGGTAGGCAAGTTGTGAGAAATCTTCTTGAAGTCCCAACCAAGAAAGAGACTGAAATAAGAGTTCAATTTTTAACAGAAACCAGCAGAACCAAGTGCAATACAAAAATCAGTAGGAATTCAAACTTTTTAACTTTCACTTTTTACAGAATTACTTACTAGTATTACAAGTGACACAGACACACATTGAGATACATGAGGAAAGATTAACAATAGTTAAGCATCTTGCTAAGCACATGGAGCTTGACAAAGCAGCAACTGGGGGCAGGATGAGATAACTGCACACAAATATCTAAAGCATTCTTAAATAGTGCAGGAGAGAAATCATAATCTCTGTGGCTCATGGCTGGACAAGTATGAACTCTTAATGGCAATCTACATAAACTTCCACACCCCTCTGAGAAGCTGCTGGTCTCAGTAGTGGAACACACATTTCACACAAGCAGGAGAGGAGCCCAGTGTAACTCCTAATGCCAGTGCTAAAATTCACAACTGAAAGGGATCAGAATGACCAGAAACTTCACATCCTGGTCTAAAATCTTCTCATTCTGTGATACATCTCTCCCTCACCCTAAAAATGTCATCTACAAAACCATGTTAATTTGGCTCCTGAGACTAAAAAAAAGGAAAACTCAAGATAAGCAGCCACATGCCACAGATAGATGTGGTATAAAACCTTGAAAGCACAGAAAGTGACAGCTTCAGTCTTCTTAGTGTGTGGTGCCACCTCCCCTCAGCTCTGTGACTTACTCATAACATGTAGAGCCAAGCCTCTCAGTCCCTATTCAAAATACATCTTCAATCCTAAAAGACAACACATTGCACATACAAAGTTCTCCCCAAGTTCCACTCCAGGTATCTTTACACTAACCTTGTTTTGTCTGCCTGAGGTTAACTTTCTTAATGCTCTCTAGTATTCATTCAGTCTAGGAACATAATCCCTAAGGATTTCAGGATCTCTTTGCTGTAGTGGCATTTCCAGTTTCTGACTGTGGAAGAAATATTGATGTGAGTTCCTTGAAACCCTTTCCCTATGAAGTGTCAATAATTACTATCTTGGCATACAGAAAGGAGACTTTGGCAGTTTGCCCAGTAACATCAAACAGGTCTGGAATAGTCACAAGAGCTCAGCTTTTTGTAACAGTATCTGACATGATTGTAAGAAATCACATAGTTGACTTCTAGGAATTTGAAGAAAAGATATATTCCTTGATTAATTCTGATCAGCAACATGAGACCTATTCTTTTCATACTGGTTTACTAGAATTCAAACATAAACCATGACTTCTTTCACTACCCATTTAACTGCTATTTCTGTTGTGAAAGCATGTTTTACCTATTGGTTATGTTCACAAAAAATGCCCTGACCAGAGCATTCTTGATTTAATTTTATAGTTCTACGTGTTACAAGGTTTTAACTAAAGCTGCACAAAACTTTCCTCAAACTCAGAGAATTTGTCTGAATGTTTTTTCCCATTTTGAGTTTCACAAAAACCCCAATGCAAGAATTACATACTTTAGAAAAATAAAAGCAACTATCAGAATTAAAACTGATTGTTAGCCACAGGAATCATTTGATCCAAGCCATATTAAAATGGTATATGTTGGTGCACTCCATTTGGCCCAAAGTTCCTTTGAGAGGCACAAGAACCTGAGTTAACCTGACCTAATTAGAAAGGCCAAACAGATTAACATTCAGCATACCTCACTTCTTATCTATGCACCCACTGAGGTCTGAATTGCATCCTTTTTAGAAGTTCTCTAAACAACACCATATTCACCATCCCAAGGGAAAGCAGTTTATCCCACTTATTTCAGCATCAATTCAGGGAGGAAAATCCTGTGTTCAAGCAACCCATGCTCAAATCAAACTATCAAATATACCCCAAAAACTATATTTCTCCATTCCTCAGTGTCAAAATGACTCTGCTCTTCCTTTTATATTTGCCTTTACTTTCCTGATACATCTATTTTTATTTCTATATTCTCAATATATCAATTTCTAAGATCATAATATAATCATTGAGCTCGTAAAAATTATTTGAAACTCCAATACATGTCTGCAGCTTGACCAACATGTTAGACAAGAGACCAGATAACATGCCAGAAATACAGACACAGAGGAGATGAAGTAAGAGGAGTCAGTGTGAACTCCTCTTACTCAAAGTGAACTAAATGATGGAGTTAACAATAACTCCATCATTTAGTATGGCACTGAAATAATAAATGAGAAAGAAATCTGGTCATAACCCACTGGTCAACTGGAAGGAGGTTTTTTTCCATCTTAAGACCCTTCTAACAGCAGCTAGAGCAACTGATGAAAAAGAGAATCGTATTTTTCATACTGACCCATGATCTGTGCTGAATATATTATTTATGGCATTTCTTCTTTATGGTTATAGTAATTCAGCACAAATCCCAAGATCCATTCAAACTCCACAAGCACACAAAACTTCCTGTTTCTAGTACTTAATTAGTCCTAAAATAGACACTACAAACCTATGGCTCAACTAGAGAAATCAGCAAGGAGGCAAAGAACTGCAAAAGGATGCTGCAAGAAAAAGCAAGCAGAGCCAAAAACTCTTCTGTGACCCACTATCACAGATGCCCTCTCCCATGGCCCTTATCAAGTGATTTATCTTCTTCTTTGCCCAGTTTATGCGCCCTCCCGTACACAATTAAGCAAAGACACAAAAGGCAAATACATAAATACACATACCCAAACAAAGGACTACCAGGAAGTAAGAAATCCCCAGCGGGCACAAATTATCATTGCTTCACTGAAGTCACTTCGCACTGGTGGATGAGTCAACTTGAGTATTTCTGCTCTAGCAGTCAAGCGGTCCTGGGATTGTACAACACTCTTCTCTATTTCTACTTTTCTCATTGCTACCATATCTCCTCCAAACCCTTTAAAAAAAAAAAAAAGCTATATTATTCTTATTGTAAAACACTACTTAATAAAAATATCCTAACAAAAGAGCACTTGGGATATTCACAGCATCACCTATTACATTGTATGGGTTGGTAGGATGGATATGCACACACCATGCTGACTGCCACCCTTATCAGCCCGCCATGAATGTTGTGCTACATGGCCCATACACACTCATTAGGTAAATAGCTGTCAGTGAATCCTAAAGATCAAAACACAAGATGCAAGATAAAAATCTGTTTATATAAATAAACTGGAGATCAGACACACAGGACATTACAAGAAAACTTGTTTCCATCTAGCGGAGACTGATTTGAAGTTGAACTTGTTTGTGTTACAGAAGAGTTACAGACATCTGAGAAAAGTATTACAGTATGTACCATGACTAGCAAACAATTCTTCTCTCAAAAATGTTTTTGAGAGTGTTGCTATCTTGTTCCCCTCCTGTTTTCTCCCTTGGTTTTTACAAAAAAAAGACTCTACACCAGTCAAGAGGGAAACGTTTTGAGGTGATGATTAGATATTTTCCCCTAAAGAAGTTAGTTGATTCTTCATATATCAGTATAA
>NW_010319763.1:71760-90606 GCF_000700745.2 Antrostomus carolinensis
AGCAAGTCCCACAACCTTCAGTCTTTGCATTTCCCATTCTATCTGAGTCAACCTGTATAATAGGAAGGAACGCACTAACAGAGATGTGCCAAACACCAAGTACGCTGATGGAGAATCAGAGACAAAATGAATGTCTACGTCAGTGTATGTGAAGCCTGTGCGTTTTCCCAGTTTTTATATGAAGCTGGAACAAGACTTGCAGTGCATGGTACAGCTGATTTCCATCCTTTCTGGGCAGTGGTTCCTAGTCTGGTTCCTAGAGACTCTGATTTTCAGAATCTGGAGTCACAGAGATTATTTTAATCTTTAAAGTACATTTTTAGCTATGTCCAGAGCTGAGAGAGGGCTGGGAACTAGCAGGGAAAAAAACTTCTCTTATTCCCGATATGCAAGTACCATCTCTCAGGGTAAAGAAATCTTTCCGAATACACTCATTCCTATTTCTGTCTCTCTGAGAAGGGTATCTGCAATGGAGGCAAGGCAAGTGGCCTATTCACAAGCTCAGAAACATCCTTTAAAAAAATTGCATTCAAAGAAAGACCTATTAATTAATTGAGGATTTGGCAGGAGAAGTTGAGGCACTCTACAGGATCTGGGTGCACTGTGGAACCGTACAAACATATGATATGGCAGAAACACATACATGTGTAGTCTAAACAACAGGCGATGTAAGCCCCCACTAGAGCACACAAAACAAGAACAATTCTAGAGGTAGACACTGCCATCAAACCCTTGTCTACCAAACAGTAAGCTCCACCAAGACTCTCCAAGCCAATTTCTTCACAAATTGCCTGCGTTAGGCCCCGTTTTAACTGTCCAGCCACCACTCATTAGCCATATTGCTGTCTCTCCTCAGAGCTGTCCCTGATTTCTGTCCCTCCCTCTGCCATGGTCCAGAAACTCCCTGGCATTTCTGTGTTGACCTTCACTTTCATCTGTCATTTTTATCAGGGAAGGAAGACTATTTTTCTTAGGACTGATCTATTCACATGAGCTGTGTCTAAGTATTATTTCTGTATCAGTTTATTTTTTATAGAAACCAATATTTCTACACAGTCCAACAACCTAGTCTTCATAAAATTCTACCAGAATAAAAAACGCTTATGTGAGTTTTAACTTATTCACATATCTTTATCTGCAGCTCTATTGGTGTGCAAAACATGAGTAGATGAATCCTTACTGCTGCAAGTATATTTTTTATATTTATCCACAGTATGATCCTTTTTGTTTCATTCCATTCATTTCTTCAAGAAAAAAACCCCCTTCTTGATACCAACTTAAGGTCGCCTCTGTTAATCCAGTGTCAATTCCATTATTGCCAATTTCGTTACAAAAACTAGATTTTAACATGAGAAATAGAAATACTTATCATGTCATTTTATAACTCACCAAGTGCTTATTCAGACTAAGGCACTGATTTCAAAATCACAGCAAGCAACTAAGACATAATTAAACTTCTATCCCTGCAGATTTTGAGAGATATATATTTCCCTTCTTAAAAAAAAAAAAGATAGACACCTTTAGTGGGATGTTTTAGTTTCATGTGATATAAGACCACAAGAAAATATTTCCTTACAAGTACTAGACATGAGAGAGAAAAAAATAAGATAGTAAACAAGCTTTGTGTTGATTTTTACAATCAAGATTTTATTTTGCCTAACACCTTGATATTTTTCCACACTTTGTGATGTTTTCCCACTTCTACATTAGAGTAGGAATAGAATTGGCTTGCCTCTGCATTAAAGAAAAGTTTTCCCTCTGGGACCAAGTTAGTTAAATGTATCTATCCCTTTTCCAGCACAGGGGTCAGTTGCATAAATACAACTTTATTATCCCTGAGCTACCTGTGACCCTGTCCACACTGCAAACAGTATGACTTGCTGAAATGAGCACCTTGGGTAATCATTCTAGACAATAATTTTATCCATGCTTATAAGTGGACTTTTCAAGATCCCTTAGCATAGATTTCATGGAAAATACAAACAGAAGCCAGGTACCAGGAAACTGCTTCAAAGGTGTCTATAAGCAGTGTGTAACTAAGTTCACCAGTCAAGGGCTTCCAAAACCAGTTATAGGTATTTTCATTCTGCCCTTCACAGCCCCAGCTCCACTAATAATCTGCTCTGGGTTACCTTCCAGACAAAAATGCATGGAGTTTTTTTTTTTCTGACAAGGTCTTGATACCTTACTGCAGCCTTTAAATGCAGAACCCACACAAACAAGGTCAGCAATGACCTCTGCAAGTCCAAGCATCACCTACAGTAGTACAAACAGGATCTTTAAACATACACCAAATATCACTATTCAACACAAACTAACCATACTCAAATGGTGCTTATCCATGACTCAACCCTGAAAAAGTGCTTTAAGCTCTTTTGTACAGACACATGAAATCTCAGAATTCAAATTCAGTGCTTGGCCCTTTGCCCTGCAGGACTCCCAGGCGAGAGCATAAGACCAGTGTCCTGGAACCCTGGCATTCCATATTCTGCTTCTGCAGGAGATAGAAAGAGCCAGGACTGGACTCAAAGCAGTACCATTCCCCTACAAAGCTTTTTTCACATGAAGGTTATACGTACACCTGGCTGCTGCAGTTCTGTTCCCCAGGGGCAATGAGCTCACCCATTTGCAAGAAGCATAAGACTCTTTCTCCTCAAGCATTGAACCGTACTGGACAGTCAGCTAATTGCTTGCAAACAGCATTGTTTAACTCAGGCCACTCCAATGCTCTTCAGACCTAGGCATGTATATTCAATCTTGCCTCCTTTCAAAAGACCATTGAGAAGACTCCTCTGGTACTAACTGCAGAGGTGGATAATAAAGGAAAATAATCAGGTCAAGACAAGGCTATCACCTGCCATGAGGACAGGCTGAATGCACAGCAAGATGTAAGGCTTGAATGAAACTCAACACACTTGATTCCAGGGCCCAAGCTCCATCCTTTACAGCATTCCCCTGCAGACACTGCCACAGAGAAGTGAATCAAACCTAAACCAGCTTGTGTTTATCCTCTTTCTTCCTAAATCTTTATGTACTGTTGTGTCTCATTCCTTCCCTCCTGCACTACTCATCGTGTCCTATTGTTCTTATTTGTCAAGTTATCTAATTAGTTTGGGGCCAGACCAACAGATTACTCATGGCAGTATGCTAAGCAAATCACCCAGGAATGAGTGTTTACTGGATCAAGCCCTTAGACTGTCAGCTCCTCGGAGCAGAGACTGTGCTTTATTATTCACATGCAGAGAACTCTGTACACCAAGCGTGTTATATACATAATTCATTTAAAAATAATAATGGTACACTAAGAATGAAAAACATGCCAGCAGGAAAGTTCATTGACTGCACTACCATCAGTAACTCAGAGCTGCTCACACACAATTCGGGCTTGGAAAACCAAAAGGATGATGTTTTGTTTAAGGCAAAGGACCAAGAGTCAGTAGAGCTGCAGTGCTACTCCCAGTGCTGCCACAAAAAATTTGTCAGAACAAATCTTCTCAACTTTCTGCACCCCAAATTCCCCTTCTGAAAAAGTCAAAAAGTGTAAGTATTCTCCTATTCCTACTTGATATACTCAGGGGTAAACTAGGACTTTGAAATAGAGGGACAACATACTGTATGTTAAGTAATATGTAATTGCATAATAGCACATTTTTCTAATGCGAGACACAGACACCTTATTGGCATTATTATTTGTAGATAATCTCCCAAAATTTACAGTATAGGACACACTTACAGCTAACAGACACCTGCACACCCGTTGGGCAAGGGGCAAGTAACTGTGATGTGAGCTATGCATCGACACAGACAATTTACATTTACAGATCACAAACAGTATATTAGAACAGAAAATATTTTATGATAAAGTATAAACTATGACATTGACCTGTCTGCTTCACCATTTAATCTGGCCTTGACCTTCCAGCAACTAAATATTCATGATTGGCATGACCTCTAGGCTTTTCTCTCACACCCAGTTGTACCTAAAAGTCAGAGAATTAATCCTTTCACAAGCCAGCATTTTAGGGGAGTTGTATTCTCCTCTTACTCTTATCCCAATGTCTTTTTTTTTCACTTTGCCATCTACAATAGCCAGGCTATTCTTCTTTCATATTTAAAAACCTTTATGCAAATCAGGCTGGTAGCACGGCAACCTAAAGTTCTTGCATTAATGCAGAGTATTATTCACATATAAAAATTCCATTTAAATCCCATTAAGGTTATGACATAAATCCAAACAAACTAGAAAATGCACAGTTAAGGTGGAAAAGTGACATATGTCTTCCAGTCTCTTAACAGAAGAAAGCAGAATAAGAAACCTATTAGAGCGTCACCCGGTTAGGGCAAGGAGAGAAGCACATACGTTACCTTCCTGCCTTCTAACTGTTCATTCCATTGTATCTGGGGTTGCTTTGTTTTATTTTTGTTTAATGCCTCTGTCCCAATGTCGGTGGTCCTAGAAAATTGGTTTTGTCTGTAAATGCTTCTGAACAATATCCATTCTGAGGGACAAGAGAAGCAGCCTCTTATAAAACAGAGGCTGCTGGGAAAAAATCAGATTAGCATTTTATAGTTTTCTGGAGGTGTTTCTAGGGGATAGTAAAAAGCACTGACACATATGACACTGTTTTGCAAGTGTCCCAATTAGCAGCACTGCCATTACAGTCTGGAGGCACCTACTTCTGTTCTCATGTGCTCCTCCCTTTGAAGTCTTGACACCTCATAGTAATGAACTGCACTGCAAGATCTGACAAAAGAGTTAGTTTAAGACCAGAGTTATGTTCTTGCAATACTTAAAACACTCTCAGGGATGGCTGAGCTGAAGGAATAGGTGTAGGCACCACTGCCTTTGGATAACCTATTATAGCTGGTGAGGATGTGGAGTATAGCGTTGCTCCTGAGCACCTATAGCTAGTGTTGCATATCCTTGCATAAGCAGATGGATAAATAAAGTTTGACCCTGTAACCCTGTAACAAGGAGAAGGGGAAAGAGAAGAGGCTGATTGGGGTTTTAGCTGCATTACTCAAGCTACAGATGCTATAGTTAGTTGTGACATTTCAAGCAGAATCAAGCCCAGAGTATGTGCTTCTTCACGTTTGTTATATAGGCAAGTATTGCATAGTGGGCTGTTATTCGAATGTGTGGGATTTATTCTTTTTCTTTGGCACTGAATGAAACTTGATTGCAGTTTTCCTTCTTTTTGGTAATGATAAAAGTACAGAAACAAGCTTGTTCAGGCAGTGAAGCTGTTGTCTTGACTAGAATCCCAAGTTTTATTTGAATTAGCCATTCGTAAGACAGACATACATATGCACACACACACACGGGCGCACACACAAAGCTTTGAAAGCACTTCCATCTGTTTTTCAGTAAGGCTGGGTCATAATTAACAAGAGTGGAAATATTTTGCGCTCTGCATTTTTGACCTGACATGTCTTCCTTCATGTTGTCATTGAACACTTCTGTCCTAAATAGAACTGGTATTAATTGGAGATTCAGTAGAGCCAGGGATTAAGGTTTAGAGAGGAGTTGATGTTTTTTAAATTTAGAGTATATTTTCTCTCACTCTGCCTTGAAGAAGTTATTTTTCCCTTCGTCTGTTCTAAGCAAACATTCTACAAATTATATTTCGAATAAAACACATCACAGACTTCCATGGAAACAGCAGTCAGCATGAGGAAAGAGTGGAAAGTGCTCAAGATGACAAGAATACTTTCTGCAGTGCCATCACAAGATACAAGTTGAACCCTAGCAAGTACAGAAGAAGATGACATGACAGTACAAAGCTAAACAAGATCACAAGGTTTGGGAGAGGGAGGGAGGGAGGAAAGGGACATATATGCCCAAAGAAATTCTTTCCTGCCAATTATCAAATCCTTGACAAATGACAAACATTCAGGGTCCCTGTGGATGGATTTTCAGGGAAGACTGAGAGAACAGCTTAAAGTGGGGATGTCCAATGTCTTCTTGGACACTTTACATTTCAGATTAATAAACAAGTGCAATTAGAGAAATACCTATGAAGGTTGAGAAATGCCTACAGGTACATATTGTGCTGAAGTTTATAGGAGATGCTTTTAGCCCATGTCCTCAGAGGCCTCTTTCAAACCATGTTGAACTGCTGCAGAAGTTAGGTCTTCTCTGGGCTATGAAGAAAAATGGGTTACATGGCAGACACTGCATAACACAGAGATGAAGTGTATAAGTAGCTATCAACTCTCTGGATGTTTTTGAGAAGCCTTTCCAAAGAAAGCAAAATTTTTTGTACTTATGGTATTCCTACTCTTTTCAACATCCAAATGCTCAGTGATTCCTATTCCATCTTTCCTTCTCCCATTTCTAAATGTTTACACATTTCTACCCAGAGGTTTGTCCAGAGCTCTGACACTACAATCTTCTCTTCCACCAAGGACTCCCAGCAGCACTCTTCCTCCACTCCACCTTATTCACAGCTCAGCTGCCACAGTCACCTGTCTTGCTCCATGACCCATGTCTTCTCATCAGATATATTCTTTCCTTATGAGATATAAGACTGTCTTTGACAGTTGTCATTTCCACTGCTTCTCATTCTAGGTGAGCACTTGCTACTCAAATCAAATGCTTTTTGCATTTGCTCCCTATGTTTTCAGTTCTTTCTTCTGCACTCACCACTCAGCTCCTTATCTTCACCCAAATATCCTTCTTTCTTGAGATAATTTTTAACAAAAACATAGAGATAACTGCAGTAGGCCAGTTTTGACCTTTCATCTGGAAGACTCAATGTGTTTAAGTTACACATCTCTCAAATTTTCAACGGTAGCCATCTGTAGAGACAAGAACCAGTATTCTTTAGTTTTCAGTGCCAAGCATGTAGTTCAAACTCTAGAAATAAAAGGACGAAGGCAGTATGTTCATGATCTCTATAGATACAGATAGTCCAACTTCAAAAGATTGCACCAATGTGGCTGTCATCCATGCCAACTGATCAAGTTTGTCACCCAGTCAGATCTGCTAACTGAACTCACCTTGTGTTTTTTCCCAAATCTGAATCAGCCCAAAGAAACTAGGTAGCTTAAATACTAGAGCTTAGAGGTGGAGGGTTTTTAATATGACTTATTACACAAGTAGCTCAACCAAAAGATAAAGCAGAATAGGCATGCCTGACA
Organism: Antrostomus carolinensis; assembly: GCF_000700745.2. Taxonomy (NCBI): domain Eukaryota; kingdom Metazoa; phylum Chordata; class Aves; order Caprimulgiformes; family Caprimulgidae; genus Antrostomus; species Antrostomus carolinensis. The sequence continues at coordinate 78,904 of NW_010319763.1, forward strand.
GCAGGACAGCATGGTCCAGCTGGGAACATTAGGCTCCTCAAGAAGAGGATGTTGTTTGCATGGCCTAAGCTTTCAGTCCTACCCATTTCTGCAGGTGTGAGTGGCTCTATTGACCTATCATGCATTCAAGTGCAGGAGTAATTTTTTTTTTTTTTTTTTAAGCAAGTAAAGGGCTAAGTGATTTGATCGAGGCCACAAATCAGCATGCCAGAGAGAGGACTATTATAGCATGCTAGTAAGCCAGTTAGATGGAAAGCTTAAACTCTGGAGAAAGGAGTCACCTTTTATATATTTGAAGTAAGCCCAACATAACAGAATTCAATCCTTGCCGAGGCTTCTGAATAGCAGTTTAATACAGATAGTAAATGTCATATAGAGCAATGTGCATGGGGCATTACACAGCTTTTTTTTTAACTCTTGGGATCATAAAAACTTCAAAGTTTCAACAGAATAAGGTGAGTCTACTTCTAAATGTCTCAAGCTACTTTCCTGGTTCAAATCAAACAAAAATATACCCTGCTAGGAAAGGTTTCCTATATGGAAATTTTCCTTTCAAATTGTTTTGTTCCCTTTATAACTGCCTGTGACAGCATAGCATTTGAGGCATAAGGAGGAAGCTATGCCAAGTAGCTATCGTGAGAGGAAATAAAATAAAGGTGGGCAGAAGATGAAGAAAGTATCGTGAGTAAACTTTAAAGGTGCATGAAATCTCTTAACCTGCATTGATCTCAGAATTGTGCTGATTATGAGGATTAACGTGCTTCCTGTACACAACAACAGGTTATGTCAGTTGCTGGAGAGAGATGGTGTACCCACTCAGACATTAAAGTGCAGCCAACAGATTGCTTATACATGGAGTCATAAAATAAACGCAGGCATCCTTACCAGCCCTATGAAAACACTGTCTATTAGGAGGGAACAAACATGAGGTAATATCTCATATTCAAGAATGTACCTAAAACTAAACATATATTCTCTTGAGAAGTTATTAAATGAGCTTTATTTCTGTCATATCTGATAATCTTCAAAAATTGCATTAGTTGACCTTATTAGTTTCCAGATCAGTTGTTCCCATCCTCTCTACTATTTGCTTAACAGATACAAATGTTTTGTAGAAAACTTGTACGGAGTTCAGTTCTTCCTAGTCTACCTTCTGCTTTGTTTATCTCAGTGAAGAACTGATAGAGTGATAAAAAGGGTCACATAAGTATGCATACCTTTTGTGACAAAAGAAGCTTCACAAATAGGTGAGCAAAGCCTGTGTAGCCTTATCCTGTTGCCAGCTGTCCGAATATCACTCCACTTCTGAAGGACCAGGGCTCTGTATTGTTTGCTGAAACTCAGCCTCAAACACACCAGAAAAATGTCTCAGTAAATGAAATTCAGTGCACATTCTCCTGTTCTGATACTCTTTTAAGTAACACTGCCTCAGGATACATTAGTTTCATTATCTCTGTGTCTATAATAAGATCCTAGTGCATGACAGCCAAAGATTGCCATTTATCCTTCCCACACTGACATGTTTCATTTTGGTTGGTGGAAAGGATATGTTATGTGAGCCGCAGCCCTGTAATTCCTACTCAGCATCCCATCATGGACATGACATTTGGCCCTGAATCCTTCCCATGAGAGAAGGGCTGTTGTACTGTCTCGGAATAAATATTGCTGGCTCCTTCAGCAAACATAAAGTTTCAGTTTTAGATGAACCAATCTACATGAAAACTTCATTGGGGGGTGGGGGGGGTGGAAAAGAGCTATTTTCATTAAAACTACATCTTTTAGTTTTCACTCTTGACGAGTATGTTTCCATACAGATAAATGTCATATTGGAAAATTCCCAGCAAGCTCTTCTTAGATCTAAGACATAGATTTTGCAATAGGAACAAATAATTAAGTACCAGTTTATTGTGCACCAGCTCTGGCTTGGTTGAAATCTTAATTTTTATGATGAAGACTGAAAAATCTAGACTCAATTTCTCCATCCTTGATTTCCACAACGTTTAAGAGCACTAAATGAAAAAGAGCAAAACCAGAGTGCCTGTTCTAGACATCCATGTTAAACATTACAGCATCTACAAATAGATACTCAGACCCAGCATTAATGCTAATCCAATATTAGCATCCCCATTCAGTCAGTGAAAAGATCTGGGCATCTCCAAAGAGAGACTCAAAAGCCTAGTGGGGAGTTGCATAAAGGGGTCAGTAACAAGTGGTAAGAGGGAAAGTACCTGCTGTTTGCCTGGGGACATTTAGTGTTCGATTTAAGGCTGCTTCAATTATGTGCTTCCACCTAGAGTGAACCCAAACCTGAATGGCTCCTCTAAGCATTCAGCAGTGGTGAGATTTAGGGACCATGAGCTAGAAATGGGAAATCTGATGAGTACCTGCACTTTATGATGACATTTTATGGGTACCTGTAACTTTTGTGCACAGAAACAGCAGAAAGCAGAAGAACATACTTTTAAGACAGAGATGGTTCTTCTAATGGAAGGATTATAAGATGTGTTTTTTTGAGATTTCAGAGCACTGCATTCACTGACGCAGCAGACTCCCTATTTACTGTAGGGTTGTGCTTCCTGAGACGCACTTAGCTTAATATCAACAATACACAACTGTGACAAACATCACTACTTTTAAATCTCTCCACCTACTTATTCGAGAACACAGCACACGTGAGATTTCTAGCTCAGCTTCACTGTTGCAGGGTATGCCTTGGCTGTCTGTGGAGGTGCGGCTGCAGACAAAACAGCTAGAACCCAGCAAGCTCCGTATAAATAGCAGAGGTACCACTGAAGCTACTCAGTGTACAGGTCTTCCAGGGACTCTGAATATCTACTCCAGTAGGTCCTCTGTGCTGAAATCCCTTCTGGAAGTACTGTCTGAGAGTTACCACATCTATGGCAGAGGTAGGGCAGTGGCTCTGCAGTGGCACTACTGATCCCACCAACAGTACTGTCCCACACAGCAGTACCTGACCTCACACAAGAGTTCACTGGAAGCACTGTGATAATGATCTTCCCCTCTTCTGTCCACGTATCCCCTCAGTCTTTGTGGTGGGGTATCAAAATGCAAAACCAATGGTGTGTCACTGAGGAACAAGCTTTTAACTGGCATCAAATATGTGGGAGAGAGTTATGCAAAGAAAAATTCCACTCACATTCCTCTCAAAGAGATGTTTAAACACCCTCTGGCAGAACACAGGGTAACTTGAGTAATTTCTGCTAGTCACCCCAGCTCGGCAGATCTTATAAAAAATGGCCCCTTTTTCCTTAGGGAAGATGTGAAATAGTTGGCCATGCTTCTCATTGTACACTGAGAAAATAAAGCATCTCTTGTAAGTTCATTTCAAAAATTTGAGTATCTTCACGCAAAACATCTTGTGATGCCATAGCTGATTCAAGTTACAATGAAAAAAATGTTAAAACCTGTGGTGAGGGAGAAGGAGATATTCTTCTGACCATAAGTGTAGTCACATTTGCTGAACCTTATAGTCATTGATGAGAATAATAACTATGAGGTCACAAATAACCTTATCCTTAAAAAGACACCTAAAACCAGTCAAAAGAATCTCTCCCTAAAAATGCCTGTTTCTCTCCATAGATTATAAAGGGATCCTACTGTGACTGTAATCCCTAAATGCTTACCACATAAATGTCTAAAGCTGGATGGAGAGAAGCTCAGAATTGCAAGTAGCACTTTGACTCCCTCCCATGAGTTCGTACAACTCTGTTCTCTTTCCAACAGCTGAGAGTGTGCAGAAATTTCCTTTAGTCAAGCCAAAAGAGTCCCTCCACAGCCCTTGATGTCTTTGCTTAGCAGTTCATCATGAGGTAACATAAAGTATCACGCTTTATTTGCTTGACCATTCATGAAATCACGAACAGGCATAGCTGTGCCAGTACTTTACTATTATATTACCCCTCAGAAGCAGGATCAGTAGGACTCCTTATATATAAACCCTTCTCTCTGTGCTACTGCCAATCATGCCTTGGGTGAGGCAGGACTCATGGTCTTTTAACAGTCAGGCTGTTTCATCTTAAAGATTTACACTTCATATCAGCTTGTTAACATACTGTTGTAATGCGTTAGGTAAGAATCTATATAATATTGAATACTTTGTTTCAGACACCTTGATTAAAATTTGTTTGATCATATTGATTACATTCCTAGTAAAAAACTGAGAGCATTGTCAAATTACATGCAACATGCCAGGTTGCCTCAGCAATGGAAGTTACAGAAAAAAATCTGGATAACTTGCATTTTTCCCTGTGTAGTTTCTTAAATTTTGATTGATACTCTTTAAATGTATTTCATCTAATCAGAGTATTAGTCCTCACAATCCTGAAATAAACATTACAGACTGATCTGCTCTTTCTGTCTTTCAAAAATGTAGGAGGATGAAGTGTGCAAACAGGGATCTAACAGGCTCGGCTATCCTGCCCCCAGGAGAATGGTAGCAGCGTCCGTTCCTCAGAGGACTGACATCCCATGTCAGTCTTGAGGCTGAGCTCTGGCCTCAAGTTGGTGTAGCAGTTGTAATACCCAGCTTCCCTTCCCAGTATCACCATGACCCCAGGTCATATCCCTTTCTTATATAAGCTCTGTATTTCCCCTAATTCAACAAACTGTTTCCTGGCTATATGTAGCTTTGTCTCCTCTTCCCACCCTCCAGCAGTTCACCGCTTTCTAGCTCTAGGCTTCCTCAGCCCTTTGGTCACTGTCAGCCCCACAGCACTGTCTGTCTGTGCCTCCACTCCCTCTTGCTGTTCTTGTCCAGCCAGCAGAAAGCATGACAGCTTTACTTGTACAGCAAGAACTAATTCTGCTTGTCCTGGACAAGGTGATTTTTACCATCTTGCTCTTGTATCTGCATACAGTCAATATTTGCATAAAATATTAAGTATGTGGGAAAACCTCAAAAGATTTGGTTCAATGCCTTTTGGATAAGCACCTGAAAAGCCTGGCTGTTTGTGCAAACCTAATCCAAACAATCTGATTCTTGAGTTAATGGGCTGGAAATCTTGTGAGAACAGGTTGTCTCACAGTACAAGATTTCTTGTAATTTTTGCCTCTCCTGTTGGAATGGGAATACGATGAAAATAACCTCTTGTACCACTTTGACACTTCCTTTCAGGGATTCAGGTCAAGGGAGGAAGAAGGTTACCCAGACTTTTCTCATACTTACAAAAGTATCCGTCAGCTTAAACTGATGTTTCAGGTTAGAACTCAGGATAGGAGATTATGCCATTGAAGTCAATTCAGCTGTTCTTTTATAGCAGTGTTCACCCACTTTATTGATATGCATCAGGTATTGGTAAAATAATACACTACATACTCTGACTGACTGGCTAATAGGAATCTGTCAAACTATGAATGCTATAACAGTCACATAATAATAACACAGCACTACAGAAGGTAATAAATTATACACTTGCCACCATCCTTCACATATTCTATACGGATCATGGAGTTATGGTTATTGGTTGCAGTGTGTATTACCAGGTCCCAGGGTCACCAGAACAGAGTTAAATGATGTAAGGGAATAGGTAAAATGATGATCTATGTTCAAAAACAGCACTAGCCTTGGTACCTATTTACCTCATGCAGCATGTTTATATATTGTGTGTGAATAATCAGGTTCCCTGAAAAAGGAGAGAAAATTGACAATGCCAGGGGCAGAACAGTGTTTTCCATTTATTAAGAATTTTGGATTGAAAACCTTATTTATTTTTGTAGGTGCTGCAGGCTGTGGGGGATCACTCAGATTTGGCAAAGTTTTTCTCATGGATCTATTAAGACCCTGTACCCAGTATCCCTATTTCCACAACTGTCATGTGGAAAGCAAGTATTCCAGTAGCTACCTTGTGCTACTCTCAAGATAACAACTGAGCCCAAGACCAAAGGCCACAATAATCCCGGCTTATTGTTACTGCTACTGCTCCTACTTGAGCAAAAGGAGCAATTTCTCTCCATTTAGGCAATGCAGTATTTGTGCTTTAGTTTGAAGTATCATCCACTCACATTTTATTCATGAATCCTTTCAACTTCATTCCATCTCCACTCTTCAGTGTATTGCATATCCACAGATTCGGTAGACCTCAAAGACAATGCTGATATATCATAACTTACACTCAAGGGAAGCACGAGGGTGGAATAAATAGTGGCTCTGCACAATCAGAGACTGCTTCCAGATTCACCAGGGAAGTTGGTTCTGGATAGGGAAAAACAAACATAATTACACAAAATTGTATTACTAAAAATTCCCAATTACATAAATCAATGATATTTCACACTGTACGTGGATTTATAGACTATTTAGGATTGACTGATACAGCTATCAGCCACATACTGTCAGCAAGTTCTGTATCTTTTGGTGTCAGCAAAAAAAAAATAAAAAAAAATAAGGGAGAGGGTGTTACTTTTACATCTGAGATGAAATTGTGTTGTATTTTTAAAGCAGATGTCATCTCAAGAAAAATTATGCTTAGGCACGAGTTTTCATGTAAATAATTTTCTGCTGGGCAATCTATCGTTGTTTGGATATTATTTTTTTTTTAAGAATCTATATAAACCAAATGATTTCTAAGAGCAGCTACCAATCTGAGGGAGAAAACAGGAAAGTGGAAACAGCCTAGAGCCCAAATACCCCAACTTAAAGGATCCCTAACTCCAGATCTCATTTGCTTTTCTACCTGTTTAGGTAACAGGTAAACACTTTAAACAAGTTACCCCCTCTGTTCCTCTGCCCACAGCTCCTGCCCAACATACACATTATGTCCAGTCATGCCTCTGGAAACCAACAGCAGGAGATAGCAACCCTTCTATTCCTAAGCATTGTTTGTCACGTCTTTATTCCAGTGTGCTTTTAACCCTTTCTGTTTCTGCCCTGCTGTGTGTAACACTAGATGCATCTCTGTATCAAACGCTGACCCAACTGGTTTGTGCCCTCCCCCTGAAAACAATGAGGGGCTCAGGTGTAATTGCACAGAATTTGAACAATAATCCTGCCTTTCTCCTGAAAATGAACAGTAGTGCATGAAAGGTAATATACCCCTATTTTGCTGAGTGCAGGGCTCTGAAAGGTCACACTGGGAGAGAGACTGTGAATTGTTTGGAAAATAGCCAATTTGATTACAATGGGCAATTCTGAGCTTACAGTTTGCTTGTGTCTATCCTGCCTAAAGTGGCATCATTTGTAATAACAACTGTATTGCAGAAATGCTGTGGAAGAGACCACAAGCTTGTTTTCTATTCTGCTGAAGAATCAGAAAAGGGACTTAAATATAAAAACCAAAATACAATCTATTCAACATTGTCTGCAACACAGACATTCAAATGCAAGTTCAGAAGTATTAAATTAATATTAACATATACCTGCTAAACAGTCAAAATTGAGAGCCATTTGGGAGTGAAATTAACTTTAAAAGCTACTATCAGGTTCTGAAGGATCCTTTTAATTTTTACAAAAAAAAAAAATCAAAACAGAATCTAAGGCATTTCTATGCTCCCACTGTCATATAGGTATAAGTCCCATCACTCTCCTGGAAGTTGTCATGTGCTTTCCTGTTATCCCATGTGATTGCCTCCAGCGGCTAATGTGACCAATTCAAATTCACACATGGCAACAGTGCCCCAGGTGATTCACGAGTCCTCCTTGTCTTGTTGCAAGAAATGGTGGGACTCAAAAATCTCAGCTTTTCATGGATACACCCAGACATTTGGTCAGTCTCATATGCAAGCTGAAACCCCACGTATCTTCTCATGATGATGGTTGGTTTTGCCTGTAATGCCCTGATGTGAAACATTGTTATTAGTGCCACTGTAGATAAATGGGTTTTCTCAGACATATTTCAAGATTTTTTCTATATTTGCCTGGGGTTTTCAGTCATCTGGTAAGCCTAACACACATTCACCTGGGGTACATGCTCAGCAGGTCTGACATCTTTCAGAAATATGGTAGCCCTAATTATAGGTTCTTGCAGATGTGTTACTTACAGATTGAAGCTCCCTCTCCATTTCTTGCATATTTATAAGTATCTGATTAATGAATAACCATAGGTAGTGGACTGTAATGGGAACTGCAATGGACTTGCAAATGACCTAAGTAATTTTAGAGGGGGCCACATCAACCTGTTCTAAATCCCCATGTTTCATTTATTCACACAGGCAAGCTACACTGAAATCAGAGTCACTCCCTCCAATGGCCTGGTGTGATGGCTGCATAATTCACTAAGCATTAGCATGTCATTCTTTGATGGAAATCAACTATTTCTAGCTAAACAATAGGGTTGAATGTATCATCCTAATAACAAGGCAGGGGGGCCAACACCAAAATGAAACAAACAAACAAACAGAAAAAAACAAAGTGTCTACTCTGTCTGGAAGCTTTTTTAGGTTTCTAATCCCTGATAAGCTTGAAAGTTTGGCGACGGTGGTCAACAAGAAGTCAATTTCATTTCTACCAGAAATAGCCAAAATCTCTTCACTCAGCTCGGGTAAGTGTGAAGGACAAACCTGCTGTTACAGTCTGTTCCTTCACAGAAAAAAAATTTAATTCTTAGTACCTAAACTATATAGATACTCTCACCCAAATCACAGCCCTTGATGAAGATTGCTGATCGCTCCAGTTTTCTGGTACCCAAGCATCTTTTCTTAGTTTCTCTTTTTCTGCTGTGGGTATCTTTGATGCTTTTCATGAAATATTCTCCCACCTTAATTTCCAATGACACTAAGACAATAAAGAGTAATGTGAAGAATTTCCACACGATGTTAAGGATTAATGGCCTAGTTTTCAATTTTCAGTTCATTAAGAACTCCTCCTAAAATAATCCATTTTGTGATGGTCTGAAGGCTTTGGTCTAGTAAAAGGCAAGGGGTTTAAAGAAGACTTTACATGTGAGTCATTTTAAAACCGTCATAAATATTCAAAAAGAAAAAATAATATAAAATAGTCACAAACGGAAAGCAGAGTAGGTTACAGTTTTTTCAGAGTCTTTTTCAGCTGCCACGGACAGTTTTAATATATATTTCCAGCATCTGTGCTTTTCTTTGCTACTGAAAACTGTAAGTTAAAGATCATGTCACAGTTCTTGATAAGGGAGCTCAGGGGGGAAAAAACCCAACGAATAAATTATATATCTTTAGTGAGGTTACCAAGTTTCTCTCCGTCAGAAAGAAATGCAGAGAAATTTGTTTATTTGTAAGCTTTCTGAGAGAGATATCAAGACATTATTAGAAAGCAGGGCTAGGCAGCAAATAGTTTTCATATCCATAAAGATTTGATATTTCAATTCTTTTTCCAGCCTTAAAAAGGAAATCTCATAGAATCAGAGAATAGTGTAGGTTGCAAAGAACCTCCTTCTGCAAAATGCAACAGTCAAAAAAATGGTTTTATCCTATTGAAATGTTTAATTTTACCTATATCCTTTCCTATGAAAATTAAATTAAATTTTAAAAGAAAAAGTTGTTTCTGACTGTAAAAATTCAATGTTTATTATTTTTACAAAAAATAATAAAGTAGATCTTTCTTATTGCACATATTTATTAACAAAGAATTCACTGAAATGAAACAGCTCATTTCTGAAATTCCTTTAGCAAATCAGCATTTTTCATTTAAATAGACAATGAAGAATTCCTATCCAACCACATTGAAGAATGTCCCTCTGCAGATGAGTTTTATCACCTACAATTTCAGGCATGGCTAAGGAAGACCTTCCATTGCCTTTTCACCTGTCTAAAATATTATTGGAGCTTATGGATCTCTTTCTTGACTTTCTTTCCAACAGTTAGAATCATCCAAACACCTCAGGAGAGTATTATTTCCAACAAATCATCTTTTTGAACTAGTGAAATAAGTAATTGGGATCTCCTAATTGCAGGAGTGACATCTTATCCTCTGGTTGTATGAACTGAAGTCATATTTGTGTAGACAAAAGAAGAAATTCCACCATCAGCTCACTAAAACTATTATCCCTGCCCAACTGTTCCTATATAAATGTCAAGTGGTATCACAGTTCAAGCCTTCTCTCACTCATCCACAGTACATAGTATTTCTAATGCAGAAAACACCTCATTTTCCGCCTTAAATAAAGGAGCGCAGAAGAATAAACCCAGCTTCTTTTCCTCCTTTTTTGTAAGTAACCTTGAATGAGAAGTATGCGGCTTACGCCTATGCATCTCATCAAGAATATATGTCATTTCTCTAAATAAGCATCATATATCTCAATAGTAGGGTCAGTTACCCACTCCTACCCCCTCACAGTAGCTGATCTATCAAGTTAAATCACAGGCTTTTTGATATGAATGTCAATGTAGATCTGACATTAAAAAAATAACCCACAGTGGGGCAGAAAAACAGTAAACAATGCAGAAAAAAAACCCCAATCCTTAAGCTCTCAAGTCATTAAAATCCAGTGAGGTTGGTGCACAGTTTATGATCTAGTGCAGAGTATATTTTAGTTCAACTATTTTGAGTGCAAGGACAGCTTTTCATGAACTCATCTTCCCTTTCTTTTGCAGACCTCTTGAACTACATGTTGCCTTTCTTTTCTTGTTCTTCTGCAAGAACTTTACTGCTCCAGCTTCCATATAACCTCTTCCTCTATGACTGACACCATTCCCTGCCACAGTCATCTTTTTCTCCAAATTAAGTAAGCTTAAAATACATTGTTTCCAGAGGCCTTTAAAAACCCCAACATCTGCTAAAACAGAGAAGGCTTGTAGAATTAATAAGATTTAAACTAATATTTGACCTGATCAGGAGTTTTCTAGTAGAAGATTTTTCTACAAATTCAGTGTTAAAATTTTTAATAGGAACAAACGTACAAGTTTCAAGCAGCATGGGATTTTTTGTCAAAGTAAGAGAGAAGGAGAGCAAAGCTTCCTCCTCAGAAGAGACACCAGCCCAGTATTAGGGGATTCGCGTCTGTGTAAGATAACACGGCTCACAGCTCCACTCCAGCGACTCCGTACCCGTACAGGTTGCAACAGTGCCTGCAGAAGAGGCTGAGACCCAGTATGAGACAAGTGGGACACAGCCAACATTGTGACTTGTTGGGCACTTCCCTGGGACTTCTTCAGCCCTGAGGGGGCAGGAGAAGCAGCACAGCATGACTGGTTCCCACAGGTTTCCAGCCTCTTCTTCCCCTCTGGGTTTTCCATAGCCTCATCTGTTTTGCCTATGGGTACAGATCCTCGCCTGTGCCATCCTCCAAAACTCACCTGGGTGTAATTTAAGAGCAGTAGGTGACTCAGGCCAAAACAGGGCCCGCAGCACACTCATAATCCAACAGCATGGATGACCACATACCAATACGCTAGCTCAGGCCTCGTCCTTTCCTATCAGTCAGTGAGGCAGAGGTCTTTATTTGGATCCAGCCATCCTTGTCTTTACATGCTGAGGGGTGGGTCACCCTAAACAGGAAGGAGTTCTCAAGTGCACCCCTCTTAGGTGCATTCTAGGGGAGCGTCTCAAGGACCAGATGCTGTTTCCAAAGACTGTGTCTATGTGCAGCATCTGGGTTTTGTTTCAAAAGATTTTTACTTCATCCCAATAAAGAAAAAGGTGGAAGGAAGTGCATACTCTTGAAAACTTTGAAGAAATCCTTTCATGGTCATATTTAGTAATGTATCTCTGCACTGTGAAGCTCCTCCTCTAATGCATTTAAGCCCCAGTCTGGCTTCCTTCAAAGTCAGCACCTTCCT
>NW_010319763.1:90634-102439 GCF_000700745.2 Antrostomus carolinensis
AAGCTGTGCCAAGCAGCAGACTTACTTCAATAAATGGCATATAAAATGCCACTGGCTTGGCAATGGAGAGGGATGACAACACTCAGTTCATCCCTCAGTTATAGTATACTTCCTTACTTGAGAAGATGACAAAAGATGTGCACATACAAAAGGTACATGAATAGAACAAAAATCAGATTATTATTTATTCCAGCCTGAAAAAACCTAGTCTAGAAAAAATGCTTTTTCTTCCAAAAAATCCCTTGATTTTGCAGCTCTCACAGTGAAACCTTTATACCACGAGCTCTAGTGCTGCTCTGCAGGAGGGGCTTACTTTATCCACCAGCTTGTAAATTAAGTGGGATGTGATGGACAGTGCAGCCACAGAGAGTCCTGCAGTAGGGGAACAAGGAAAGAAAAGGATCCTGAGAACAAAGACAGAAAAGGAGCATGTTATGAGCATATTCCTTTAGATTAACAGTAAGTGTTTTATTGTTCTCAACTGTGCCAAATGTTAACAACCTCCCTACAAATAATGCCGAGGTAAGTGATGCAGTATACACAGACTTATGAGAAGAACTGCATTAGCCTTCAACAGACGGTGAGTTTTGCAGCTTGGGCCCCAGGCTTCAGCAGTCTGCAAGGATGGCCCTGGAGAACGCCCTCTGGTCTCGTCATCCTACTCATTTTCCCTGCAGACTCCTCCTTTTCATGAAGGTGCTCTTTGGGAAGCAGACACTCATAGCATGCTTGTTTCCAATTTATTAATTAGAACTAAATAACTGGGCAAAAGTGTAATATGCATATAAACAAACACAATTATAATAAAGTGTGGAAGTAGCAAATTCATCTAATGACCAGGTTGATTAAATTACTTCATATAAACCAACAATTCCTTATAAGCACTGTGCAATGGTTTAGGAAGGCTGCAGTCTTGTTTAGCTCTCAGCCTGGAAAATAACAGGGCTTTTATCAGCTTTCAGTGCCAAGTGACATATTTAAGTTCCAGCCAAATAGCTGGTACAGGGAGTGTCAATCGCTCCCAGGCTGAAACCAATGTTGAGACTGTGTCTCTGCTGCCAGCTCCAAGAGCTCATGCAGATTATTGGTTATCTAATGCCAGCCAACCTATTCCCTCACTGCCCTTTCCCCCTCAAAACTCCCAACAATGGATTACAGTGGATTACACTGGAGATATTTCAATATTTCAACATGACACAGCCTCTTAAATTTAATATTCAGAAGATAAATTCAATGAAATAGTATGATTTATCATGATTCAGTTGTAACTAGTTATTGCAAAAATCATTCTTTACTCACTCTGCTCTGGGGATTCTTGCTCCACACATATGCCAGCCACCAGCTTGCAATAAAAAAAATGCATGCAGGATGTAGAGGTGATCTATTTCTTATAAAAATGAGAAAACAAACAGGTACAAAAGCAGAGACATAAAATCTAAGAGAAAGGTTAAGCCACAAAAAACTATAAAATCTTTCACTTTAAAAAATTCAGTTTGGGAACTTACTTTTTACATGCAGGAATATCTGCCTTATGACAGCAATGGCCATGGGATATTAATTTTGTGTATGGGTTCTTTGGCTGTTTGCTTCTTCTTAGATTAGTAGCATTTTGTTATTATCAAAATCCTTCCCCTACTAAAACTGGGATTTCAGCCATTGTGCAGGGTGTAATTTCTGAAAGCGTAAACACCACAAAAGACTGGACACAGCCATGCATTAGAGAGCAGAATCTGGTGCTATCCCCCACATACTCCCAAGAACTGTGCCTTAGATCCCTTGAACTCCCCAACAACTAAAAGATTAGTTTATATGATAGAATTAGTGATATCCCATTTAACATGGACCTAGGAATCCAGAAGACAGTTACAGACGACTCTTGACAAATCATGCTAGACTAATGTATTTGAATCAGTGCCTAAAATGTTCAGATCAATGTCTCTGGGTTTTTGGTGGGCAGCTTTTTCCCCTTCAGACTGACAGAGGCCACAGCATGTGCAGTTCATCATTTCAAGGTATAAGAACTAGGCTTTGACTAATTGGAAGATTTGCCTGTTATTTAAATGAAACTTGTTTGCAGTTTCATCATCCGTGTGGAATCCAGAAAGGCATCAGACTATCCCATCAATTTAGTTAGAAAAGAATAAATGAATAAATAGGCTGACAATTTTCTCCCTTGGGACACACACTGTCACTACATTGTTTCTCTATTATTAATTACCTATGTAAAAATAATTCACAGCAGTATGTACTCTCTGCTGTACATGACTGGATCAGGTGCCTTTCCATTTGTCGTTCTGTGTGCATTTAAACCACTCTGTGCCAGCTCAATATTGCATTCCCTCTGAGGGAAGAAAGGGAAAATCAAGTTGCAGACATCAAAGGGTTACAGTCTACATTTTTTGGATGCATACAGTAATAGGGTTAGTTCTTTTGTATTTTGTATGAAAGAATCGTTTACAACTGCTGCTCTGCTTCTGAGGTTTGGATTCAGACTGTCTTGCAAGCAGTTTGTGTGCAAGGCTGAGATGTAATATGCTAGCAGATGTCACTGACAGGTCAAGGAGTCCTTCAGATGCTGGAAGCCCACAGAGCCCCTAATGAAAAGGGGCAGAAGAGAAGCCAAACACATTTCTTTAAGTCAGAGCCTTTACAAGCATTTGCTTTGCATACAATATTCTTGACACAATTTAGTGGAGAAAAAAGTTAAGAATCTGTTTATTTTCAATAAGCCAATACCCTGTAGAGTTATTTCACTTAACTCACAGGAGAGGCAGGGAGGGGAGGAAGGGTAGGGGGGAGGGTCAGGACTTCCCTCTTATCAAACTTCAGACTTTCATCCACCCTTCAGCTGAGTGCCAGAGGGACAGGTAAATTCATCTGTATCCATTGCACCATCAAGTCTATCCCAAATAAATATTTTTCTTACGTATCATCCATCTGAATAATTTTTTTAGACTCATTCAAATAATGCCTCATTTCATTTTTGTCTTACAGACTTTGCCATGTGCCTTTTATCTCCACTGTTGCAGTATTATTAATCCTTTAAAACTTGCAAAAATTATGTCAAAGCAAAAATTCAGTCTTCTCAGTCCTACATCCCAAAGGGGTCTCATAATTTCAGCTCCAGTCCTGTGTAATTTCAAAGCTACTTCACTGATTCTTCCAGGAAAATTCCTTCGCAGCTGAAATTTTTGAAAGGGCTCAGACATCCAGGCTCTCCAAAAAAATGCTACCAATAATCCAGGAGAAACACTTTGAGTATTCTCACGAGGATGAGATATGTTATTTTTTCTTATAGCCCTCCCCTGTATTCTCTAGAAGAATGGTGCTGTCTTTAAAGCACACTTCAGACAAAGAAGTGGCTTTGGGGGACATAGCAGTAAAAATTTGTGTTCCCATTGGGCTTTTTGTATAGCAGAGCACACTTGTATATTATCTGCTCCCTGCATAAAGGAATTCTAAACTGAATTCCTTGTGGGAACTCCCTCCATCTTTAATTTGTGCCCTCTGCTTCTTGTATTTGACACAAATTCAAATTGTCTGGCATCAGCCATTCTTCCTATTCCCTCAAGAACTTCATGGAGCAAAATTATCTCACCTCTCAGTCTCCTCTTTCACAGAATACAGCCCTAATTTTTCTGGTTTATATGGGACAACTAGTGTCCGCCAATTCCTGCATTATTCTCCTCGTTCTTGCTATATTTTTGTCTATCACTATAATATTTTTTTTAAATCAGGTGATCAGAAATAAGGATGATAGTACAAGTATGGTCTCTGCAGTACTAAAGGGGGGGTAATTTCTTCATACTTAAATCCACTATTTGTGCACAATTTGCAAAGATGTCTGAAAATTTCTGCATGTGTATGCACTTGTTTTAATCCTGCTTCAATTTTATTTTGTTATCCATGAACTACATTTTCCTGAACTGCATTTTTCCATAGTACGATCTTTCAGAGCCTGGTCCTCTGTTTTGTCCAGCTCCTCATTACTTTATCTAGGTCATTCACCTTCCCATACACACATGTAGCTTCTTTGTACTGGCAGAGCTCCCTATTTCTGCAATATCTGCAAATATTTTTACTTTATAGTATTTTCATCTTCCTCAGGTCTCAGACCAACAGAATGAATAAGAGGAACAAATCTAGACCAGCTCTCAGCCATGTAATTCTCTGCTCCTCCATTCAGGTCACACCAAAGCAGTATGATCTCTCTGTAGTCTATATTGAGACCACCCCTTAATCCACTCAAACACATCACCCTCTGTGCCACACTGCTGACCCCACACTTTAGCCTTCTTGTGTTTGCTCCTGCTACAAAAGCATTATGAAACCTGCATAAATTATATCTCCAGCTTCATCTTGCCATTTCTTTGCACTCTTGCCATAAAATAAAAATATTATCAGCTTATTAAGACAAGATCATCTCTTTGTTAATCCATGTGCATCTCAATTCATCAAACAATATCTCAGGAAGGGCCTCCTGATCCTACTTCCGATTAGTTTTAATAGCATTTTCTTGCCCTTCTGCATGGGAAACCTGTGTATACCTCTGAATACGAAGGGCTGCCATCCATAAAGGTGGGGGATGATAAGTTGTTGTCCATCCTGCTGTAACTGTTGTGGCAGTAGATTCCACCTCTGAGCGAATTTAGCCTGTTCACTTTGACCCCTGGTAAGAGGTTTTTGAGCCGTCTGAAAAATGCAAAAAGGCCTTGACTTGTTGGAAGAAACATTAGTAATGGGGAGTTTCTACTCTTAATTGCAATGTCCACATTTTCTTTGCATGTCCACTATTTCCTTCCAACTGTGAACTGGTTCTCCAGTCTGTTGAAAAATGTATTGACTTGCAGTACCTTTTACTCAACATAGAATCATAGAATCATGGAATCATAGAATAGTTTGGGTTGGAAGGGACCTTTAAAGGTCATCCAGTCCAACCCCCCTGCAGTCAGCAGAGATATCTGCAACTGTGCTTCAAGTGTGTCTCTTGTTGAGCACAATACTGCTTTGATTGGCCTGCTCTTGCTTGGTATCTTCTCTTCTTTTGCTGTACTGATCTCCAGGAGAGAGGAATGTCAAAAAAAGGGGAAAAAAAGGTAATTTCCCCAGGCTAAATACATTCAGGACGAGCCTCTGCACAACATGATCTGATTAAAACTCCCCTAAGAATATTGTGTGAAGTGACTAATTCAGAGAGCTTCACAATGTTTACGAGGCCGGGGTCCCATATCTAAAACATGCCCCTACTTTTATCTGTCGCAGGGTTTTTTGGCTCTGACTATTGCTTCCTCTGTGTAGGTTTTATATTTTCCTAGCGCTAATAGCAGCAATGTCTGCACAGTCGTATTTAAAGTTGTATCAAAGATATCCAATAATGAGAGCACACTTACAGGGAATTTCAAAGTCATCTGTAAAATATAATTTGGGTCTGAAACTCAGCAAGCAAAATCTCATCCCAGAAGCAAATTATTTTGTAACATTAAGGGGATTTGGGGGTGAGGGGGGAGAGGGAAGAGAGAAAATTACTGTGAAGGTGAACAAAAAAGTGCTTTGTGGGGAAGTGAAGAGACTACCTTCAAAGAGCTTAGAATCCCAAATATTGAAGAGAATATGTGTCTAGACTTAAATGTGACAGAATTTTTCCCTTTGAAAACCAGTTCGTGCTTAAGTTCATGTTGAGTGTCAAGTGTTTGCCCTTTAAATGAGGCTGAGTACTTATTTTCGAAGGCCTGCTCTTCACCCCAAGCACTAACTTTTGCTCGTAATTAGTTAATTGTGTGCAAACTCCCATCTATTAAATAAACCCATAAGTAGGCTCTGGGCAGAGAATCATGCCTTAGTTTTCCCACTTCCCACCTCTTTTGGAGTGTCCCTGCATGAGGCTAGAGTATCTGACTTACCAAGGGATTCTGATCAAGAAGTGCATGCTGGACCAGTGTGGACAATTAAGAAATGTGAATCTCTTCTCACTATCAGTTCCAAAGGGAAAAAAATGAAAGGCACTGCAATTCTTCTCCCTAGATTTCTTCCGATGTTTCAAAGCAATACTGATGACACAATACTTGTGTGCACCAAAATATGACCCTACCAAAACCATGGTAATTACCATGGGCCTGAAAGTCCTTCCCTTACTTTTAAAGCCATGGTTTGTCTGAGAGAAACAAACCAAAGTGCATAAACCAGAATAAAAAAAAGCAGAAATGGAAATGTGAAGCAGAAGCACACAGCAAAGCCACACCAGGACACAGATGAACACACAGCTATTGAGCACTTTTACACTTTTCATGATAAATTGACTGGGAAAGGGGAAGGCAGTAAGGCTGGATCAACAACAGCAGCATATGGCTAAATGGTGTTGACCGAGAAGTCAAGATGACTGTACTTCCCATGTAGAGTGGTGTGTGGGAGCAAGCCTTCAGCAGGCGGGACTCTCCTGGCAGAGGCATGGGCAGCAGGGAGGCAGGTGGCTGTGCACAGCCGTGCCCACGGCAGGACCATAGGAGCAGTCCTACCTGTGCTTGCCCCACAGCAGCACTTGCTGTAATTTAGCAGAGCAATTATTTCTCCACCCTTTGCTCCCTGCAGGTGCCAGGCATATTGTTACAGCTGTTCCACGCATGGAGGCAAAACAGGGAAAAGGTTGTTTTCCTGAAGAGGATCTTTTTCCCCCATCCAAAAAAGCAATAATCCATCGGATGGACTTCTCTTCTATATTGGCAAATGGAGATCAAACTCCTAGTTAGGACCATCCCAGCCATCTTGAATGCTTTGCACTTCCATACATTTTTCAGTTTAGGATTACTGCAAGGTACCATTGCTGCCATGGATGGCAGCACCTATGGACTCCTGGCAGCAACTGCTCTGCCAGAAGCTGAATCAGGCAACAAGCAAGCCCTGCCCCTTCCCCACGGAGCTGCACTCCCTAACAGCTGCCAAAACCCTTTCCGCAGGCAGGGAATTAAGTTTCACAGACGCCTGTGAGTTCAGTATTGCATCTATTCTGAGAAATTGATTATATCCAGGCCGAGGAGAGCAAGGCAAAAACATGCCAGGAGATCTGCCCAAGGTCACATCACTAATCTATTGGAGAGCTTGAAATGGAGGAGAGATAGAGCTGCTGGCTCCTACTCCTTTGGTTAGTAATCAAACCAACATCCCCTCTTACACTCTGGTCTATATCCAAGTTAATTAAACCAGCTTTGGGTGTGAACATTATTAAATCAGTTGAAACCTGGCTAATATCAGATTAACTTGCACCTGCAAATGTAGAGACACCAGTCAAACTGCCATAACCTGTTTTAAAACAAAAATACGCGAATCCCCACAGTGGTCCCTCAAGCCTGGCTGGTTTGATGTAGAATCACACCTCTGTAGACCAACATTTTGGCAGCGCTAGGAAAAGCTGCGCATGGCACACAGGAAGGGAAGAAAAGGAAAGCCAGTCTACACCTCGCGACAGGGGACTAATACAGAGGATGTAACTGGCAGCTCTAAATTTTCAGTTGAAAGAGTAATCTCTGCAAAATATATAATATTGCATCTGTAATTATTAGGAACTGGGATTATCTATTCAAACAGTTGAGTAGCCTAGGGAAGTAAGCCATGGAGGGAGACACAGAGTCTCTAATTAAACCAGCTGACCTAGTTGGGAAAAACAGACAAACTACGGCTCTCATAAGCCCTTCTCTGGGTCTGAAATGAAAGCCATAGATTTCAAGCTAAGAGCAGTCTGGGAACAATTGCTCTGAGTGTTTGACCTTCTGCAAAGCTACTCAGCAAAGTCATGCCTTGCATGTGATACTGAGTGTGTAAATACAGTTATCTGAATCTCACTGTACCTCTGTGTTTCCTTCGTTTTACATTGCGTAAAGCACAAAAAATCCAACAAAGCCCCTTCTTACTGGTCTCGAATATTACCATTTCATGGTAGCTGCTTGGTCTTGACCATCACCACTTAGACCTATTAGGTCAATGTTTCCTGGCTACACTGATGTGCCTTGTGGGTTAATTACAAAGGAAGCAGTGACTGCTTTAAAGAGAAGTGCCTGCAAGGAATCCAGTGGTGAAAGGAGCCTGGCTCATAGAATCACTTGAAAGGAAATACCAGGTGCCAAGTGCTTTGGTCTAGAGGCTGTTTTCCTGGCTCTGGGCAAAACATAGGAGTGAAGCCAAGAGGAGAGTCACATCAGAACTCAGCATCATTCTTTGCTCATTCTTTTACTCTGAAGATCCTCGTGGGTGGAAATTAGAGACAGATATTGCCAGAATTAGCAGCAAAAAAAGTCTGGTCTTGCCATCAGAAGTTCATTAGCATACAAAACGCCTCTATAAGAAAGAATTGTGTCAATTGCTGATGCTGTGCTCCATTGTCTTCAGTGTTGCTGTGCTCAGGCAGAACAGTTCACCCACCCTTACTCAGAGATAATTCACACTCAGAGCACTGTAATGTTATGGAAGGAGAGAACAGAGAGTGAGGGGCTGTGTAGGAAGAAAGTGCTAAAACTCTATGCAAATTATACTTTACAAGCGTGAAAAACAACTAGATGGTAGCAAAAATCAAGATAAGTAGGGGGAGGAGAATGGTTAATTACCTTGCACTTTGCAAGGACTGTGTTAGCTTCAGATAGGCTCCCCTCAGTGTGGGATAGATAATTCCCAACAGTATCACCACAGTGCTCTCAGAAAGATAACACTGAAAAGGGAAACCAATTTTAAAGAAAACAATGTTATTTAAAAAGACAGAGATTTCACTGTATGGTCATTTTGAAGTGGGCAAATTAACAATTAAAAAGGCTCTCATGTACCATAATCTCTGATTGTTTTATTTTAATAGCTATCTCAGTACAGAAGACTCTCTTCCATAACTAGAGATCTAATTTCTGTTAATTTTGTGCAACTCTTAACGGAGCCACTGATGTTCATTTGTAACTTGCCCCATATCCCCTCCCCCGTCATTGCTTCTTCTAGGAATATATCTCTTGAAAGCGTGATGATTATCAGCGGAATTTCTCTACTAATTACAAGCTTTTGCAGTCCAAATCAAAACTGCTGACCAGTTAGGAAGTGGTCAGGAGAATGCATAACAAAGGTGACATCATGGAACTAACCTCTTTTCCACACCATTTCACCACCTGGAAGCACTGTGAAAGACAAAAATGCTCATACAAACCTGCACCCTGACATCAGAGCTCAGGAGGACAAATTTCAGCTTCTCTGACTTCCCGACACAGCATTATCCAAGGGCGTTGCTGGCCCTAACACGTTCATTTTATCAAAAATCCTTTATGTGCTTACACACTGCTTAGCCTAAGAGGAACTGAGAGGTGAAGACAGACCTTTACAGGTGTTAGTTGCTTCACTAGACTTGTGTGAGTCTGGGCCAAAGTGCTTATGCATGGTCATACATGAAATCTGTGGTGGAATGAGAAATGGAATATCTCTTGCTAAAAGAGAAAATTAGCTGGTTAACATGAAAACATCCTTCTTTTTCTAATGGTGATACCAATTGCCATAAACTTTCTTCCAGGGAGGAGCATGAGAAGATCACAGCATCAGAGAGACACTGGGAACAAGCCCCTGTTTTGCAGCAAAAGCAAGTCCATCTAAAAATATATGTACTTCTTAAGAGTAAGAAGGGGAGAAAAACCCACATCGTCTTAAAATAAATACAGAAATCTACGGATACATATACATACACAGAGTACAGTACCGTTCATTATGTCTACTTGACCACTAGTGGCAACGCCAACCCAGCATCTGTTTTGAAACCAGTGGAAAAGGGAAAGGTAGGTGAGTACATTTATGTTCAGGAATGGTCCCTTTACCTCTGCAGTGAGCTAAATACATTCATAGGTAAAGGGTTAAGGGAATAACAGAACCTTATTGCTTGCTAGGCTTGTTACAGCTAACCCATATACACAATTTCGGGGGCCTACCCTTGCTTCCCACTTTGAAACATGACCTCACCATGCTGCCTTCTGTTATGCAGAATGCTAATTATCCTGCAGAAATGATACTGCAGGGCTCTGTGTATGCCAGTGCTGTGACCTGGGGGGATGGGTTTCAGCGCTTTACACTTCGTTAGAGCGAGCCAAAGTTTTATCTGAAAGTTTTTAACATGAAAAATTACTCTCTCCCCAGAAATAAATTATTTCTTGTACATATTTCATGTTACAATTTTTTGGGTTTGTCAAGTAAAACAATTTTTCACATTTCCAGTTTTTGGACTTCTCTCTTCCTTTTTCCTCCCCACTTTCAATCCATAGGAGCAAGGAAAACAAGTAGATAAAATTACCATTTCAAAATGCTTAAAAGGTGGTGAGAAAAATAACTAATGAACATTCAAAAGCTTAAACAAACCAGTTTTAATTTTCTTTGTACATAATTTTAAGCTGACATGTTTTTTTTAATATTCATGCTATACACATTACCTCTTTTTTGGCAGCTCTGATCATTGTATGTGTTCTCCAAACTAGAAAAGCACTAAACCAGAGTTTCACTACAAAGCCTATAACTGAGGATAGAGTGTGAGCTGTATGTTTCCTAGGAATCCCATTGAGAGAACTGTTTTTCTCCATTCTGAACAAAAGGATGGCGTCCATATGCCCACTGAAAATGTATGCATCTTTGTGTAGTCAAGGAAAATAAATCCATATATTATTTGCTCATTTCATTTCCCTTTTGTAATTTAGTGTTAGAGGATTAGGAACAGCAGAAAAATAAGAAACCATAAAATACAGCTAAGGATCTCAAAGCACTTTACAGAAGTGGGTCAGAATGTTTTGGTCCCCTTCTACAAATGAGGCTGTTGAAGCACAGAGAAGAAAAGCAGTGCACTGGAGTCAGTGACAGAGCAGGGAATGCTATACATGCTTCTTATTTCCTGCCATTATTTGCTACCCACAAAAACCTCATCCACAGACAGGGTGTTCAGGGGTGGGTGTAAGAAGCATCATTTGGCATTTTCCCTACTAGGCCAGGTATGAAAGAAGTTATGTCTCCTGGAAACTGCTTGTAGTGGAAGAAACCTTTCCAAGTTGGAAGGTTATTGGCATAGAAATATGATTGGGATTTTCAGCCAGAACAAGAATAGTCAACAAACCCAACATTGTTCCAGTCTTGGGTAACATTTCCTGGCATTTGGAGGACATGACAAGTCCCAGTGTTCATCTACCAAGACCCCAGTGCTGTAGTCAGATCCCTAAATAAGCAGAGTTTTGCCCAAGAGCTGGCCTGTGATCCAAAATTATTTTCTGGGGTGAGGGTGAGTGACTTTTGCATGCCAATTCACATCTTGCAGCTCCAGTTCCACACCAAAAAAGCTGGGGTCCAAAATAATTCTCCTCTTAGTGAGAAATACTTTGCAATTTCCCCAGACTACATCCAGCAGGAGAGCTAGGTATTACTAGCACTACCTGGCAGGCTATCTTTATGTGTCTGCAAGTTCAAGAACAAGCAGTGAAGCCAATACACCATCATTTTTCCAAAATCACAGAATCACAGAATGTCAGGGATTGGAAGGGACCTCGAAAGATCATCTAGTCCAACCCCCCTGCCAGAGCAGGATCACCTACAGTAGGTCACACAGGAATACGTCCAGGCAGGTTTTGAATGTCTCCAGAGAAGGAGATTCCACAACCTCTCAGGGCAGCCTGTTCCAGTGTCCCATCACTCTCACAGTGAAAAAGTTTTTCCTTATGTTTATACAGAAACTCCTGTGTTCCAGCTTGCACGCACTGCCCCTTGTCCTACCATTGGACATCACTGAGAAGAGCCTGGCTCCATCCTCCTGACATTCGCCCTTAA
>NW_010319763.1:102550-124755 GCF_000700745.2 Antrostomus carolinensis
GGTCCTTCCTGAACTGTGGGGCCCAGAACTGGACACAATATGCCAGATGTGGTCTCACCAGGGCAGAGTAGAGGGAGAGGAGAACCTCTCTCAACCTACTAACCACATTCCTTCTAATACACCCCAGGATGCCATTGGCCTTCTTGGCCATGAGGGCACACTGCTGGTTCATGGTCATCCTTCTGTCCACCAGGACCCCCAGGTCCATTTCCCCTATGCTGCTCTCCAGCAGGTCTGTCCCCAGCCCATACTGGTACATGGGGTTGTTCTTTCCCAGATGCAAGACTCTACTCTTGCCCTTGTTGTATTTCATTAAATTCCTCCCCACCCAACTCTCCAGCCTGTCCAGGTCTCGCTGGATGGCAGCACATCTTTCTGGCATGTCAGCCACTCCTCCCAGCTTTGTGTCATCAGCAAACTTGCTGACAGTGCACTCCATTCCCTCATCCAGGTCGCTGATGAACATATGGAATAGTACTGGTCCCTGACAGGGTTAGGATACAGGGGTCCCTTGATCCTGAGTACTATCTGGCAGGTGTTCCCATTTCTGTTGGAGGGAGGGCAGAGCCTGATTCCACCAACCTATCTCCATTTCAGCCTCCCTAATACTCCTAAGCCTTACTACTTCATCTTGCAGCCTTTCAACCTCATCTTGCAACTGTGCCATTTGGCTGAGTCCTTGATATCCAGCTTACTTATACGGTCTTCAGATACCCGAACTCCCGGTACATTAGAATCACCTGTGTGCAGGGGATGTACATATCACCCTCCATGGGAGCAGACTTGTGAGTCAGGTCATGCAAAGGTTTTAAAGCACTTCTTCCACCTCATTCACAAAAGCCAGCTCTCAAGGACATACATCGCTTGACTTTGAGATATGCCCTGAAGGGCTACAGTACATCCAGAAATCAATGACTAGCTTGAAGTGCATCATAAACACACTGGAGGCTTTTTTCACCTGTGGCAGCTATATTGATGATAATTTCATATTACTTAAGTGCTTCAGACAATCATGTGTGAGAGGATGCAATAATGTGAGAATTGTTTATACAAAACCAAGGAGCAGATTTCAGCATGGTAGGATATGTGGCAGGTTTTTCTCTTTGCTGATGAGTAATGCTGCTGCAAACCCTACAGCTAGATTGTATATGTATGTGTCAAGTAAACAGCACTGCTGGGAGTGATGGGTGGTTGCAGCAACGTGTAGCAACCCCCCCTTGCACTGGGCAGGAGGTAATTTTACATCATTCAGAAGAGAGGAGAAAAACAGGAGAGAGTGAAGCACAGAGTAAGAAGGACATGGACTTCATCTTCCCCTGGTGCTCTCACCTCTCAAGTCGAGCAGGGATTCTCCCTCTCTCCCCATCTGTGGGGGCCCTAGGAACCCACAGTACAGCAGGCCACTTCAAGGGATGGCCCATGGAAAGCTTCAGCCCCCTTGAAAAAGCCAGCAGGATCTGATTAACTGAGTGAGAAGGGTGAAAGCATGTGTATCACCAACGTTAACCGTGCTCTTGTGTTCATATCTCCTACATTCACCTATCAGAAGGAAATCTCTCTTGCTACTGTACAAAACACATTTCAGTCTGCTATGTGATGTGTGCGGCTTACAGTACTATGATCCTTCCTCAAACAATGACACAAACTCTCCTAAACTACATTACTATATAGGATCCAAGCATGGTGGAGGCGTATGTATGTCTGTGAAGTCTGATAGGAACAGATATGTATTTTTATACCTGTGAGATTTATAAGGCACAATTTGAGAAGCACCTGTTTCTATCCCTTGTTACCAGTGAACATCCTAAACGCACAGAACGTAAAAGCTGAACAGGGTTCTAGAAAGGCCTACAGCCCACTCAAGGAATAGGTTTGCAAAGGATACAATAACAAATTTTACCTTTAAAATCCTAGTAATTTATATTTTACAAAAAAGAAGGGTTGCCACTCTTAGCTGTAGTTCAAAGGTTTTGTCTGAGAGTTTGTAACTGCGAGAGAGAATGACTAGATGAGGCGCTGAAATTCATTGAGTCACTCCTTCTAAATGTTTCTGTGGCAAAAAGCTGCATCCAGCCACTCCTCAATCTGGCATTGCACGCTAACCTGACAAGTATATGGTGGACACAGCAGTCCCTTATTGCTCAATTTCATTTCCTTGTGGTTTCTGGTTAGCGAGCAATAGTCAGAAAATGCTATCCCCCTTAACTCACCATATGAAGCAAAGCAAACTCTCCCCCCTTTATATCTTATTTTAAAGGTGAGTGCCTTCATCTCAAACCAGCTGCTCACAAGACACTTTGATCCCCAGCATGTACTCCCAACATGTGCTGAATAATGCCAGGGTTTTTTCCCACAAACAAATCCCAGTAAGTGCCGTTGTGCTGTCTCCTGTCTCTTCTGGCAGCAGACAATCCAGGCAGGGACTGAAAGAGTCGTTTCACTTAGACACAGCTCTCAGTGAAAGCCACCATCTGCTTTTAGGTGGCTGAACAACCCCTGCATCGGGTCTGAAAAATCCTATCAAATCCTGTAGTTTCTGACCTGGGACAATTTCAGCTTTCTGCTAGGCCAGCCTTTGCTGACTGTAATAGACTTGCTCCAGACCTCCCTGAGTGGGAGAGGGAACAGTCTGATTCATGGTGGTTTCCTTCAGGAGGGCTCAGAGGCCAAACTCCTCCTGCGCTCCCGTCCACACGCACAAACCCTTGTCCCCTAAATTGCACTGACACTGTGAGGGAGCACACAGTGCCCTGAGATGATGAGCTTACCCAAGCTTGCAAAAAAATGCAAAGAACAAGGCAAAGCAGGGAATATTTTTAACCTAGACCAGTTTTGTCCCTCCATTTCAGCCTATAGACTCAAAATTCCATTCAGTCCACGGAGAAACCTACAACAGAAGAGCAAAGACTCAAAAACACTCTTTATGAGCTTCATATGAATAATTTGTCTTCACTCTCTCAAGACTCCTGCTTAGACCTCGCTTTAGTCATCTCCTTGGGCTCCTTCCCACCAATCTGCTAAGTAGGGCAGAGCTGAGTACCAACTACATCTTGTTCCTGCAGCCTTTCTTTCTGCTGGATCAGGATAGATGTATGGTGAAGAGGCTGTTGTGGCAGCCTTGTTAAACCACCCTCTGGACATGCCACTCAGAGTGTCCAACACAGGAAAGATGTGAGTGACTCACCACTCCTGAGCCAGCAAGCACATGAACATTGATGTTATCGTACTTATCTGTTGATTAATAGATATTTATCCATTTCTGATACATCCACAAATACAGTACTGATGACAGCTGGTTATCATACGCAAGAGCAATGGATGATACATACATAGTAACTCTGACATCATTCTCCAGAAATGCTAAAGCCTGGATAATGAAAAAGATGCTTGGGCATTAATATTCTCCATGTGACGAAATCAAATAAAATGTCCAAAAGCAGGTTATTGCAGCAATCCCTAGACTTTCCAGATCAGATTGGTGTTCTAAATATGCTTATTTTCTAACTTTTTGCTACAGACAGGTGACAATAATTGCATGATCGTAGTTACAACCCAGATGTGGTTGCTTGCGGTACTTTTCAGCAGATGTAAGGGATAGTTAGAGGCATCAGCTTCACCCCAGCAGAACCACTGAAATTAGGACCGGCTTCTTTGCAGGAATTTAGAGGGTATAAATATCCACAGGCAACAGGTATTTATTTCTATGCCCGCAGGTAAAAGCAAGTGGTAAAAGTAATTGCAAAGCAATACATTTCTAATTGCAATAGATCACACCCTTCAAGGCTAGACTTTGAGATTAGTTTCTGAGTCCTTAAGCATACTAAACAGTTTTTCTAGCAAGATACAGTATGCTCTCAGCAACATTAAGGAAGGAAGTATAGAACACCTGGTTAAAAAATTTTAAGGTAGATGGGGAGGTATTCTCTCTCCTTCCCTCCCTCTCTCTCTCTCAAACTGGGCTTAACACTTTCATATGCAGACCAAGTATAATTTCCCTCAGATAAAATTTGTATGAAAGAAAAAGGTGTTAATTGTTTAAAATAGTGCTGACTGTGAGGCATTGCCCACTGTACTTCCATTCCATCACCAAGACCAGCAATTTGGCCTCCTGACACAATGGCACACAGAGAAACAGCCACAGCACCAGTGTTGCATGGCCTGTCACCTTCAGGAGGGTTGAAGCACACAAACTTTGCCAACAGTTGCACAAGGGCCAGAACCCTCTGAACTCAGAGTTCAGATCAGAAAGCAAGAACTTAATTGCTAAGCCAGGGTAACCTGCACTCTCCATGGACCCTCCTCCAGAAAAAAACAGAGACCTGGAGCATAATTATTCATTTGCACAAGATACTTTTGCATTTTTGCAAGGGTTATGATATAAGCAGTCCTTTTTTGAAAATCCCAAGAGAAAAGCTCTCTGAGAAGTTATTTATTTATTCAGTTTTACCCTATAACTCTATGCCTTATAAACCTTACCAAGACTCTCACCCAGTATATCATTTTAGACTTTCATTTAAGTACTTCTCTGAACTAGAAAACAAAATCCTCCTTCTCTTTTTTTCACATGCTCCCAATTTGCCCTTCATGCCACTGCCAGTCTAGAAAACTGGGATTCTGTAGCAACAATTAAGTATGGGAGAACCGTGACTCAAACCCAAACTACTTTACTGTGGAGCACAGGCCTAATACGGCACGCTCCCCTTCTCTTCTGTGACTTGAGCTGTCTCATCAGATTATGCCTCACACGGTGGCGGATTCCTGAGGTATTGGGCTTTTTTCGAGAGAATGAACAGTGAATCACAGCAATCTTAGGCTGTGCCAGGAAACAGCTGACAGGAGAACAAAAAATCAGCTGACCTGTAGCTCCTAGGAATTACTGTCAAATGTGGACTTAAGAGAGAAGAAGGAGACAAAGATGGTAATAGAGGCTAAAGCATTTTTACTTCCCTACCGGCTCCTGCCTTTGCCCTCTCCTGCCCTTCCCCTACCATTTGGTGGAGTATCTCTACCAAAAATGTTTCCATATTCAAGCATATGTTTCTTAGAGGAAATACCAGGATTTCTATGGAAAGTACCCACTCATTGCAAAAAACAGAGTACTTCATCAAAAATCCAATTTTCCATTGGATGGCAAATTTTCACTCAGACCAACTCAGGTCTTCTTGACAGCTCGCAGACTAGGCTTTGGACAGATTTCTTTCAGGCTCTATATGCAAGGACTCTGCTTACTATGTGGAGTCGAAGAGTGTCAGTGCACCATCACACTGACCACATAGCCCTTCTCTGGACCTGGCCCAAGTGTGTCCTCCAGCTGATGTGCATGCAGGGGCTGTTCTGCAGCTTCCAGACACCTCAGGGGCACATGTGATGGGGAAATAAGTGCTCTTCACCTCTCTGGTGACATCCAGAGAGGGGAAGGGGGAAAAACTGGAGGAAAAGGAGAGGCCAAAACCTTCAACATGTTGGGTTGGTCTGGGGTAAACAGCTGGTGTAACCAAGGTGTTTCAAGACTCCTCAGGAGTCTCCCTTCCCTCTGAGCATCTCCACAGCAAGTGGCAGCAGCTCCCAGCATGGGCAGCATCCGTCATCACCATGGGTCAGGCACATATTGCCTCCTGCTTCTCCTCCACCTCCTCTTGGGCGGCAGGCATTACTCTTTCCTCAACCACCATGGCAATTTGCAGATGTTAAATTATTCCCATGAGGGTATATCAAATACAAGAGAAGCCAAGTAAGAATTATAGCTTGGAAATTTATATTTAAAAAACAGAAACAAACAAACAAACCACTACAAAGGCTATGGAATTAAAACAATGTCTTTTCCCAGGTTCATGCTGAGCTCTACGTGCATGCAACATTTCATGCAAATCAGATGTAATTTACTATGTGATTTGTTTCTTCAATAAAAAGTGAGAATATGGAGAACAATAATTTTCCTACATTTTAGCTACACATTTCTCCATAAATAGAATAACTGCTAGAATGACTTCTTGTATGTGCTTGTAGACTGATTGCTTCTGTGTGAAACACAGGGCAACCATTTCTGTACTATGCCCGGGATTCTTCATAGACTTTGGTTGTAAGTGTATGTGTGTATGTGCACAAATACACACGAACACATGTGTGTTACTAATAGATAACACTATATACAAGTATATGTATAGTATATGATGTATGCTATACTATCTATATATGTGTTGGTGAGTGTGTGTGTGTGTGTTTACATCAGCCATTTTTCTCCCATTGTTCCTCTTGTCCAGAACCACCATATCCCTCAGACAATTTGGCAGTGATACAGCTCCTGGTGACAAAAAATAAGACTACAGCTGACACGGACTTCCTAAAAGTAAAGACCTTTCTACTGCAAATGGGAGGCATTTCATCAGTTGCTATGCAGGCATCTGTGAGTTGCCAGATCCAAAATACATCCATAATTAGCAATACCTGGCAAGCAAATTTAATGGTGTCAATATAATGTGTGGCAATGTTGTTAGCCATAGACATTGTTACACATAACTCTTTTCCCGCACCTCCTAATATCTCACAACATGAAGGGTAACAAAATGGTCAGCACGATGAGTCCTTCAGCTGAAAAAGACCTGATGAATAGTTATGCCCTGAGGTATAAAATGGGACCATACAGTAGATAAGGTACTGTTACAATATCACCTTCCAAGGGGAAAAGCAAAGCAATAAATTTTTTTCTCAAATTAATTTTATTCAAATTACTGGTTTTTAATTACAAAAAGAAATTTTAAATTGGGGCTTGGAATAGGGCAATCTGGAGAGAAGCACTTGTGTGAATATTTTCTAGAAGAAACCTTATCTACAAAGTCGGGAAAACAGGCACAAAAGAGAACAAGATGCAAGGTTATGAAATGCAGACAATGCTTATTCCATCTTTAAAATGGACCAGAAAGTTCAGAGACCCATACACATATACCAGGTGTATATATACCATGTATATGTGTGACAATAATTTTTTTAATAAGCCTACCTAGAATATAGAAGTGAGAAAAATATGTGGATAAATTATGGTGAACTTCTGATATTATTGCATATTAAAATATTTTATTAAAATAATTCCGTGGCACTTACTTAGAAAACCCAGTCTGGGTGTGAGGTTTGGGAGGGGGAAGTTATTCTGGTAAAGTAGAGCAGCTATTTTCCCAGCTGAATAGTAATGGGAGAATAATAAATTCTTGATTGCATTTTCTTGCTTTTTGACATTGTGTTTTAGATTTGTCATTTGTATATATTAATACATAATCAGCTTTGCAATAAATTCTGTTTGGGAAACCATTTCTTGATGGTCTTGATAGATTTGTACATAGAAACATAAAGGAAGACATCAATACCAGAGGCTTATTCAAGACGTAAAAATGAAGAACTTAACCAATTTAATTTGTAAATTTAGCAAAAAAGGAGGAATTTGGAGTTAAGCAAGGGACATAGAACATAAAAATCGCAACTAACATTTACTCTGAAACCAATATTACAGTTTACTAAAAAAGAACTCATGCTCAGGCAATGCAGGAATATTGATACTTATGTTTTCCATCTGGGAGAAATAGAAAAATGGGGAAGAGTCAGTGTTGTGCCTGGTCTGGAAAAGAGAAACACCAGTTGCATAAGTGAAAGGCTGTATATGAGCCACTCAATTCCTGTGGCAAATTTTCTCTTTACTGGCTCTTTCACCTCCCCTTTACCCTCCCGTCTCTAGTAGAGGGATGTCCTAGACACAGACACAAGAGCTGCCCTGGACCTTTTGAACTGTCCCCATTACCTGCTGCTCACAGCATACAATGCTAAAATGTGACCCATCCTACTAACAGGTGCAAGGAACACAGAAATAGCGCTTGACTTCTTCCAGTGATGAGTGGGACTTTTCTACTCCTCAATTCACCTTAGCTCCAACAAGTGCTGCAATTTTGCCCCCTTGCCCCAAGGGTTTCCATGCAGGCTAAAACATTAATGATTTCAGACTTGCATAAGTCTAGTCTTCTCCACACCCCCACAAAATCACACTC
Source organism: Antrostomus carolinensis (assembly GCF_000700745.2). NCBI lineage: Eukaryota > Metazoa > Chordata > Aves > Caprimulgiformes > Caprimulgidae > Antrostomus > Antrostomus carolinensis. Next base: position 110,581 of record NW_010319763.1, read on the forward strand.
CTTGATTGGTATCTTGAAAAAACCCAGCCAGATAAAGTCAAGGCTTCAAGTCAAGGTTAAGAAGTTGCTCCCTGCAGGAAGCCTAAATAAGTAGCTTCAAATAGACATGCAACTTTTAGATGACTAAAACAAAGCTGAATCTCACCCTAAATGCCCAGTCCCTCAACAGGAAGATGCCTGCAGCCTAGGTGACTGGAGATCTACTAAAGAGTTAGGAGGTCCACAAAGCCTGGCCACTTTGCATATCCCTGCAGGAGCTTTTGGCTGCCAGGAGGTGATACAGGGATGAGAAACCTCTCTGCCACTCCCCTGCACCAAGCAGGTCAGCACTCCTCCTCCTTGCCTTCTTACTCCCCCAAACTGTCTTGCATTCAAGAGCAGAGCGGGGGATATCACTCTGGTTTGTTTCTGGGGCAAACCCTCAGAGTGCAAGGTATTTTCCCCTCTGCAGCATTGCTCTGTCAACTGCTTGGAGTAATATCACTCAGAGCAGGGCAAGCCTTTCACAGCCAGGAGCTGAGTCAGCTTTTCTCCCATTCACACATTTTGCAAACAGATGAAAATTTTCTTCAGTGTCTTTGCTCTTTTAAATTTTTCACAAAATCATTTTACATATGCAGTGCCTGTGCACAGATTTTTGTTGCATGTGTTAAAAATTGGGAATTCCAGCTCTTGCGCTGGCGTATCTTGCACACTGCATTTTCATAGCTTGACTGGAGCACTTTGACTGTGAATTGTATTAACCTTGACAAGGGCCAAGTCAAAATTTGCTTCCTGCCAATAATTGACAGTGAGATGAAAATTCACCACTTTGTTGGAACTTTTATGCCAGCAAATTGGTTTTCAGGTGTATTGCTGGTTTTCAAACGTTCCGGTAATGAGGAACATATTAAACATCTAGACTGATTTATAGGCAACGGACCCAGAACAGGAGCTGCTACCTCAGCCCAGGCTTATTTGCTAAGAGAATATGAATAAAAATGTTTTATACCAAACTTGAACAGTGTATGCGACTGGATACCTCAGTCCATCTCTCTCAACACAGATGGTTTTCTTACGAAGCAATTTCTAGGTCTTGGGCTGAACTCTTTGTTTTCTGGAAAGAAAAAAAGATTCAATTTGGGGGATCCAGTAGCTTGTAGACATTTTTATGATAGCTACAATGCAAGTATGTATTCAGAGGGATTTTTCAACACTCCTGGAGAAGTAGTAAACAACTTCTTTACTGCCTGATAATGCAGGGATACTTACTTTCATGAAAATAAATCTTGAATAGGTTTCAGTATTCCTCCAAAATGAGAGGTTCAGGGACTGGGACAGGAAGACCTTGGAAAGGAATGATACTTTATTGATTTACTTGGGTAACTGTTTTCTTGCCAGTACTTAGCATGGGTGCAAAACACCTATTATGTGCTGACTGTAATTTTTTATAGCCCTCATTTAAAATGATGAAGTGGTTATTCCATGCTTGGTAGGGCTTTGTATGTTTTGTAAGACACAAGCCTGCTTCCAAAGGCTGCACAAGCCCTGTGAGCATTCAGCCAGATTTTCTGCTGCTTTTCAAACTGTGTTTGAGGTTTTATCTCGACACATCTGGAAAAGCACACCTTCCCAACTTGTGTCCCCATTCCACTCACTACCTTTGCAATTAGGACTAATAATATATCCTCTATATTTTATCCACTACAGAACAAATTTCTCCATTTTCCGTCCCACAGTGGATACAGGTGCCACTTACTCTCCTTACAAATCACAATAAATCACAAAGAAGAGATATGGGAAGCAGTCTTTTTACAAGGAGCCACCAAAAAGTCCTCTTCATCTTCTGCCTTCTCAAGAACTTATCCAGAAGGAAAAACTAGTATATGTCCAGGGCGAAAAAGTCTTGGAAGTCACTAATTTTAATTCTGCAGATCGTCTGTCAAAGCTTATTTTAAAAATTAATCTCTCTGCCCCAAATGCTGGTGTCACTGTCATTAACTGAAAGAGAGGATGTATATAAACACCTTTCAGAGAGGTGTCCTTCTCTGTGCTGTCCCTCCTGCTTCCCCAGGCTTGGAAAAGAGGGAGCAAATTGTTAACGTACTGTAAAGTTAACATTCCAGCTAATCTTCATGATAAGCTGAATCTCCCATCTGCAAGCCCTTTCCATTGGCGCAAAAGGAGTTTCATTTGACAGGATCATGTGCTGTCACCTCCTGCAGCTCAAGGCACCCTCAGTTTGTGCCACAGGGACAAGAGGCAAGCAGGAGGCAGTTTTCACATCCTGGTATTTTGAAACCTCCTGTTTGCATCAGAAGGATGCTGTTGTCTAAGGGAAGGGAGACAAAGATCCCTCCCTTGTAACAGAAGGCCTGTGACCCCTCCTCTGGTATATGTCTGAAGTCCAGGTTCAACAAGAAAAGCTTAAAAGTATTCTTTATTAGCACCAGCCAACTGTGTAGGAATGACAGTTAGGTGTTGATCAGCACAAGGACATCATCCTTGTCCTTTCGACACCAGTGAGAGATGGACCCAGCAGGCATTGGCTGTTCAGAGTAAAAGCTCTCTGGATGGACCTGACCTAACTTCAGCTAAGGTTAGGGGTACTGGAGTGGGATCATTTTGCACCCCCTCACTTCCTGGCTTTGACCAGCAATTCCACCATGAAGCTGAGAAAGTTTTTGAACAAACCTGCTGCATCTCCACTAAAGAAGCTTTTGAAGAGACCATGGATTAACTCTGATCATCATCACTGTTGGCTCTATGAGTGAATACATTTCCCTGTTTGCTTTCTTGGAAACAGAAGAAAGGAAACTGACTGAAGAAACCAACATATGGGTTAAACATTTGGGTGGAAAACAGCAGCAAGAACAGATTTTGCCCTATGGTTTGCCCTACAGCCAACCAAAGTATGGTGAGATGAGTGAAAATACAAGGCACCTAACACTGGATGAGGTGAGATGTTATTCAGTAAGTATTTTACATTGCAAATGCTATACGGAAAGATAAAACACTTGATTAACTGATTCTGGCAGCCTGGTACACTACAAAAGAAAAATTAGCATATATCCTACAATCCTCAGCAATTACAGTGCACTTAATCTGGATTTTTTATATATTATATAATATGATATAAAAAATAATTTGAGAGTGGAATAATTATCAACAAGACTACAAAATTATTAGCAAGCCAGGAAAAAGAGAATTAGTTGGTAGATACCATCATTGCACACACAGTTGCTAGTAGTATCTCCTTGAAATTATGGCTGATAACACAAGGTTGAAGCTGGTGCTGTAGATAAACATAAGTACTAATGCTCAGAGAAGCCTTTCTACAGAATCACTTCATACTTCTGTTAAACCATGACTATGAAAAATGCCCAGCTTTGGACCACAGGGACGGGCCCAGTGCGGCTGCCTTGACTCAGCCAGCTCCCCAGCCTTACTCCCTGGGAACAAGGAGCACCCACACAGGTACATTTTATGGCACTGCAGAGGTAACAGCCAGGTATTCCCACAGCACGGCTTTGGGGCTTACGCATCCTCTCAACCCACTCAGCTATGTGAGGCATCTGAAACCTTGCCCTCCTGCTCCTTTGTGAGAGTGACAGGACACAGCATGACACCTCCAGACCTGGAAGTCACCTATTCCTCCTGCAGGGATCATCTGCCCTGATGTAGTTAAGGAATTAATACTAACCATATGGTTGATTACAGCAATTATTACAAACACAATGTCTAATGAAGGCAAGAGTATGGTAAAATAATTAGACTTAATTATGACATTCACATTTCAAATTATGTTTCACTCACCCTGTATGAAAGATGAAAAATTCCTCCTGAAACAGAGTGAGTTTAAACTTCCTCTGCACTCCCCAAAGGGAGGGTTCCCGCAGCATCAGACAGAACAGGGGGATGTGTTTATGAAGCCCGAGAAGGTGAGACTACATAAGACACCCAGGTGGGGGTTTTTGGCCCATCCACAGCCTTTTCTTTTTGCAGCTAACTTTCCCTCCTGCCCCAGTGCTCTCACAATTGGGCTGGAAGCCTCAGAAGGCTTCAAAAGGCAATGAGGACCCTAGAAAAAATTCACCAGCTCCCTCAACCCCTATGTTATTTCACACATTTGAACCTAGTTAATTACACCAGCATCACTCAGGAGGGTCTTTTTCAGGTTCCTACTAATGGCAAACATGACCCAGAGCTCCCAAGGGCAGTCCCATCTTCTACTACTTGAAGAGCTCCTCCTTCTCCTCTGCTTCCCTAAGCATATGTGTCTGGCCTGAGTCAATTTTAATTTACAAATAGCAGCCTCATTTTAGAAGTTTGTAACACATAATTGCACATAAAATATTGGCTGCAATGGAAGTGGGGAGTTTCGAGTTGCTGCATCCTTCATAGTGGCCAAAATTCCAGCTGTATTGATTTGCTCAATTCATTTTACAGTGCTATTTTCATTAGCTAATCCTGGGGAGTTTGCTGCACTGTATCTATTAAGTACGCACTCACACACACACATTCAGAGTGAGAGAGGACAGATTTCATTAAAGTGCACCACAGACGGGAAGGTGTCCAAGTCACTTCCAATACATTATATTAGCTCAACCGGAGGTTTTTCCTTAGAGTTCACACAGTTCATGGTTAAAGCTTTTCTTCTGATGGCCAGAGTCATGCACTCCAGTACGTGCCTCATGATCACTGCCTGCTAGCTGGGAAATAATTATGCTATGTGGCTTAAACTTCAACATGAAAATTATTTTGACAAAACACACGGTAAGAGTCCTTGGTCTGTGCTACTTTGTATCAATATGAAAGTGCTTTTCATGTGGCCTCTTCCTTTATTCACTGTAACAACTCAGTGGGAACCTGCAGGGTTAATCAAGAACCTGTATATGAATGGATGCTCTTCACATAACCTGAAGCCATTTCTTCTGTATAAAGTCATCCATGAAAATTTAGGGATGGCTACTGTAGCATTCTGTCATCCCTGGGAATATGTGCCGGCACATGGCACATTGTAAGAATGAAAATAACCTAATTTAAAACCAAAATTGCTTGATACACACCTAGCAGGCTCCAGAGCCCATTTCAGCAGTAGGTACCCAGTACTCTCCCCTGCCAAAAGCAACACCAGCAGCTTGCAAAGCACTTGGTCTTCTACAGCACCACCAGCAGCAGAACTGAGCTGCACACAGCCACCTCCAGCCCACTCGCAGCCTCCCTGGGCAGCAGCAGTTCCCCACATGTCCTGCTCCTGCTATGGTTCCCTCCTGGAGTGAGCCTTGCCTCTGAGATCAGGCAGCGAGGCACAGCCATGGCACCCCTCCAAAGCTGCCCACGTGTCTCATGCCTGGTAACTCAGGGGGAAAAAGCACTCAGTGCAGGAAGGATTTGAAATTACAGCAATATACATAAGCCGATGGGAACTGTCCTCCCTTGCAAAGCAAATCCCAGCCAGTAGCCAGTGCTACCAGTGTCTGAATAACGTAATGGCAGTGTCCAGAGGAAAACTTGCCAGATTGCTAGTTGTTCCCTGTAACAAATTACACCCCTTGGAAGCAACCTGGGTGTCATAGCAGAGCACCGCACAAACTGCAGAAACCCCAGCGAGGCTCCCAGGTTGGCGGGACGGAGGCAGCAGCCCAGCGCTCCACACAAATGCGTTTTTCTTTTTCAGTATCCCCAACACCACATGCAAGTCTCTTCAGTGTGCCATTTCTGCACAGACAGGGTCCTTCTCCTGCACCCATTGCCCACCTCAGGATGTGTTCAGTCTGCTGCCCAACACTGGCCCTCTCACATTGCCCAACTGCTCTCCCTGGCCACCCTGACCACTGGGGAGGGGTTCCTATGAGAAAGCAGTCCTGGGGCCTCATCCCCGAGGAATCCTAAGATGCTTGTGCAAATTTTCTGGTGAGGAATTCCATACAACCTTTAAATAAATCATGTGATGAAATTGTTTTCATTATTCACACAGTTCTGCCTAGACATGACCAGCCCCACGAATTTGCCTTGCTGTGCGAGGTACTTGGAGGCGGCAGCTTTCTGTACGGCAGAATGTTCTCCTTGGTGTGAAGAGGAGCAGGGAGGGAGAGCTGGCTGGGAGGGCCTGGAACCAAGTACATTTTTAGCAAAAGGTGAATCAGACCTCAACTGAGTAAATCATTAATTCAGGAAAGATGCAAAGACTAAACCATGGTACTTTCAAATGCTGCTCAGGCACAGGAAGTATAGACATGCCTGTGTCAGCTTATAGGAGCTATATTACTATGGATAGGGACAGTGCACATAATGGTCACTGTAAAGTGGCAATATTTTCCAGCAACTCACAGGTAGGAGGTTTTGAGGACTTATGTTTGCCCTATATGTAGGAAAAATAAGTACAGTTAACTCATAATACACACTAGGAAAGGTGGATTTCTTATTCATTCATAGTATTTGGATAGCCTCTTCATTCTTACAAAATCAGCATGCACCTAGGGCAGTTTTCAGACCATTCACTTATCTGAGGTTGAAGCCTTGGAAAATTGCTACAGGGCAGAGAAGGAATGAAGATGCATAGGCTCCCTAACAGCCAAGATTCTGAATTACATCACTGTTCCATAAATATATTCATTTTATTCATGTTCATTCCTGAAAGAATTTACTGCACCAAGGATGTCATCTTGACTATGCATCTTAGAATTGATCATTTCCCCAATTAAGCTGTTCGGGCCTCAGACTTAAAGAGCTGTCACAGCTGCTGCAAGCTGATTTATCTCCTGATGACGGGCAGAGCTCCTGACCAAAAATTATTAATGACAGAGCTTCTTTTTTTTGAAATAACCTTAACCTGAGCATATATCTTCTTAGTCACATTAATATCTGAACACATACCCTGAGTTCTTAGCCAGGTGTTAAATGGATGTAAAATCCTAAACCTTAGTCTTTTAATACAGAGCCTTTCAAATGAAGAATAAGAGATTAATCCAGCCCTGTTCTGAACAGCAACAGCTGCTGTTTCATGGCAAACACACGGGCTTGGAATGGGGCTTTGGTTTACACCACTCTGCTTCCAGGCAGCTCTCACACCACAGTGCTCTGGAGCTCCTCGTTGTGAGATGTGACTTCCTCAGGCTGATGGGGGGAAAGGATTCCCCCCAGCAGAAGGCACAAAGATGAAACACGACAAATGCCTGTTCACCAGTTCAGGACACCTGTGTCTTTTTAAGCCAGCTTTATGGTTTAACACCATTTCCACTGAAGTTGACAAGGAGTTCTGCCATTGGCAGAACTGGCATTATCAAGGCAAGAAATGATTGGCATTATCAAGGCAAGAAATTGGCATTATCAAGGCAAGAAATGATCCATTTGGCATTATCAAGGCAAGAAATGATCCCTTCATTGGCATGGTTTTGTGACCATTGCTACAGCAGTTTGGGCCCATTGCACTGCCCTGGCCAAGATAACTTTATTACATTTAATTGCTTAGCAAATTCTACTGTAAAATAAATTGAAGGGACATCATTTATGAGGGTTGTTGCATATGCAAAATGACTTGGGTCTGTACAAAGGCTTGGACAGCAGGGTCCTGACCTGGTTGAGTTTTCTTGCACTATGAAAGCATAAAAGGATACAGGCACAAACTCAAATCAAATATCCTCTGATTTGAATGGCTGTAAAATTTTTTGCACCTTAAAAATCCCCCTCACAAATGCCAGTGAGTGTGAGATAATTCATACATTCAGCTGAGCAGTTCTACCATATTCCAGATATATGTCAAAACTTCCACTTAAACTTTTGTTTTAATTAGTTTAAAAATTCATCCAAATGTTTAAAAGTTTTAAACAGCTAAGCGTCTTTCTTATTATTCAGTCCTCTTATTATTCATTTTCAAAAGGCCCTCTGACACCTATCAAATCTGATAGACGGAGCAGTGATTTCTCTCAGGCGAGTGTAAATCTTACACCTCTTCCCACATATTACTTTCCACATGTCTGATGGCTCTGGAAACAAGTAATCAAATTAATAGGACTATTTAACTTTCATTCATATCCTAGCTGCCACCATAAATTTCAACCATCAGAAGATGGTAAAATGTTAGTTTTGCTTTATTTGGAGGAGATACTCATTTTCACAACTTCTGCCTTATTAAACCCAGCAGCTTATTTCTTGGGTAAGACTGTATGATTCACACTGACAGCAATTTCAATAACCACTCCAAACCTTTGCTATTTACATTTGGTTTTGTGAACAGGTCATATTCCCAGCATTAAAAGTTTATGATGATTTAATAGGGAGATTGTAAATATAATCTACCTGGGTCTGAAAACTTCAGTGGTTAAAAAAATACATCAGGAAACAAATGCAGCAACACAGCTCCTCAGCTGATCCACTGAGCTCCTCCGCAGCAATATCCATTACTGGGAACATATCAAAATTGTCCTCTGCTTACTGTGCTGGCTTCTCACTGCCTATTGCAGCAGGTTCATATGTCATTATTCATCTGCAAAATGCCCAGTAGTCTCAGCCTGGGATATGAAAGTGATCATATTATTTTACAGGAACAAGTTTTCCTGCCTCCTCCTCTGCCGAGGCTTCTCAACAGAGAACTGCTGGTCCAGGGCTGAGGAACTGAGGGTATGATGAGGGCAATGCAAAAGTCATCAACTACTGCAAATTTATGAGTTTTCACTCCTCAGACAAGGTGTAGTAATAGTCTGTCTGTGTGCTCTGAGCCCATCCCAATTGCAGGTTGAAACTTTTTAACTTAAACTGCCGTGAATCGCACCACTCATTCCTTACTGCCCATTCCAAGTAAATTCAACCTACCTTTTGCCAGTAACAGCTCTTTGCACATTTCAGTAAAACATAATGCAAGGATCTTCCCCTTCTTTCCTCTTCAGTCTCCATCCACACATACAAACCACTCCCTCAAGAGGAAAAGCAAAAAAGAAAGTGTATGATGGTTGCCACCAGCATTGCTTCACACAACTGAGCTGATGGCAACTGAAGACCATAGTGGCTCTGAGTGATATACACAGTAGCATGAACAAAATAGCATCTCACCAGTTTTAGGCAAATATCTTGAAATGCATAAAGAGGATTTTGGTTGTACTGAGGACCCTGTGCAGTGACTAAATAGATGAAAACTCACTGCTCAGAGAAAACTGCTTGAGCTGTTCTGCATTCAGTTGTAATAAACAGTTTGCAAAAAAAGATTATCGGTCTTGTGACATGATAGTTTGGCATTTGCAACTTAAAATTACATTGGACATTTTGCAGCTTTATGATATTGCAAATTCAGGCTTGACTGGCTATCCATTATCATCTTACTTCTTTCAGAATTACTGCTTCCCAGGTTTCTTCTTCTTCTTGGAGATATGTGTTTCAGATTATTTTCCCTGAGATTTATTATCCTGCAGTTTTCCGGGATAAATCTCCTTTTCTATAAAAACCCCTGCCTACCTTTATAATATCTTTAGGTCTCTTTTTATTATCTCATTTTCTCTCTAGTCCTCCTAATTCAATATCCTCTGAATTTTGTAATCATGCTCTTCTCACTTTTTTCTTTTAGATCATTAATGATGGTATTTAATACAGCCTCTCCTTACACCACTTCCAAAGTACTGCATGATCATAATAATGCTTAGCTTTTAGAAAGCACAATCTATCCATAACTCACAAAGCATTTCATATGTCAGATAAATGCTGTTACCCCATATTACAACCAAAGATGGCAAACGATGCAGACACTCACAAAAGCTGGTTTTCTTTCCCTGTGCTTCATCTCCAGTCAAGGGACAGAGAGATACAAACTTCTCCAGAGCCCATTTTGGGGTGGTTAAATGAGCTTTCTACTTTGAACAGTCCTTTAGGGGACCCAGACACCTCTACAGGGAGATGGGAAGACTCTGACAAATACCCCCGGGGGAAACAACCTTGACAAAGGAGAGCTGGGACCCAAAGAAAGCTTGGTCCATTCTTTGTCAAGTGGAGCATACTGCAGGTCTCCATCCCTGCTTAGTGCATGGGCAATTTTCTATGTTGGGAAACTTATGTATGGATAAGAATTCCCCATTTAAGTTTTGGGTAAACCCTCAGTATTTTTCCCAGATGAAAAACAGAAATTTTTACTTCCCAGACTTCCATAAAAAGCTGTAAAATGGTGACGTGAAAGACCCTGTTTAATATATCCTCACAGAGCACTGACTGTGGCTTCCTGGACCACAAGTGGCTCATTGGCCACAGCCTGGAAAGCACTGACAGAAGCTGGTGGTTTCTGTGATCTACTCAGTTTGTGGGGGATTCAGAGAAACCCCATCCCCACCCACTGGTTGAAAGGCTGACATCATCTGTTTCAGAGGTACTCCTTCTTCCACACAACCTCCTGTTAAGCCTCTGCAGTGAACCAATCTCTCAGTATCTTCACCACAGCACAGCAGTTTTCTATGTGACATGCTGTGGGCAAAGAACAGATGGGTAGGAGGAAAAAAGCACAAAAATCGGTGCTCCCCAGCCTTGCCAGGCAGGCGCTCTGCAGCCCCAGCTGGGCGCTCCCACACACCCCTTGGGACCAGGACTTTGCAGACAGAAAAAGCCAGCTTTGACCCCAGTCCCAGCCACTGGAAACTGAGGAGAAGAGGTCAAAACCAAATTAAAATGAATGTACATAGATCACAGTTGCTGGGTTTCTCTCCCACACACCCATTAGCTTCTTACCTGAACACCTCTTTGAGGACACAGTAAAGTGCAGGAGGGGCACAGTTGGCTTTTGCTCCCACTGAGGCTTCATGCCTGGCTGGGGCATACAAATACCTGTGCAGTCTCATCCTGCCTCTGCTCCTCGAGGTGAAGGTGGTTTGCTAATCTGTGAACTAATCCCACCATTTCAAACAACCTTCTGTTCTGAGTGCTCGATGTTTTCAGAGCTACCGCATGCTTGCAGCTCCTACTGAAATTCAGCTAGGCTGACTGCTGACAAAAGGGTGTTATAGGGTGCAATCAATTCAAAGTAAGAAAACCCTTTTTGAAAGTCACAGCCTAAAAGTTCTTCTCCTGAGCACTGTGTTTCACTCGTAGTTTTGGGGACACTGTCTCAGACAGGGAAAAAAAAATACATAGAAAATGCATTTGTTTGAATCAGAAGTATCACATGGTGGTCAATGCCTATTTGATATCTTCTTCAAATAAGATGAAGCAAACAGTAAGGTAATATCTTCAACAACTTTCCAGTTTTGGGTTTTAAAAACAAAAAAATAAAGAGAGACAAAAATCCAAAGACCACTGTTACTTTTTGCTGCTATTTCATAGTTTGGACATACCATTTGGATCAGTATTAGGCTGTCATTGACTGTCTGGTGTTAGGAGCATTCTGGCTAGCAGCAGTGATGTATTATAAGTATTTTTCAAAGGTGGAAGGATGTTTGCCTCACATTTTTTGGCCAAATTTCACTCTGAATAATTATATTCTGAATGCCTAATGTGTCAAAGCCTTTATTTGGGTATAGTAGCTTCTTGCCATAAAAGTACAACGTATTTTTTTTTGCACTGTTAAACGGCTGCCATTATCCACATGAAAGGTAGCTCTGTGTTGCTGATCAATGAAATAAATTATTACCTCACACCCCCATCACCATGTTTATGGAGGTGATGTCCACGCTACTGATAGCAAGATCATAGGATTGTTTTGTCACTTACTTCATTAAACATGACCCATGCCTGCAGCCCCCCTGTCAGGAAGGTACTCTAACATCCCAAGTCTACAAGGACCTGCAAACATGAAGGAACTCCTACATGTTTATCAAAACACTCTATGTAAACACATTAAGATTAGAAGAAGGAGTTTTCATTCCCTACTATGTTTTAATTAGGTAAAAAACTATAGGGAACAAAGCTGACCAGAAACCTCTTATGGCAGAGATGTGGTTAGAGCATGGGCTCCATACACCTCTTTCCTTCTGTAAAAACGTAGACAACCAGCTCCCACTTGCAAGAGTGTGACATGGGACTAGAGGATTATCCGTCACAATTCAAACTCAATTCTCTGATAATGGTAATAGTGTTCCAGTGTTAGAAGTGATAGACTTACATAATTAGCTGCAAGTGCTATTTCTGTGTGTGTAAAATCTTTTAATTATTTCCTTTTTAATTATTTTAAATTACCTAATAACTCTTTGGCAAAGAGGGATGTATGGGAGGGAGGTAGCGTGAGCCCGCCATCATTATGAAAGCTTTTCAAGAGCTCCATTATGTGCTGTGAGCATCTGACTCTTTGTAGCATGAGTCACCCACAGAGTCTTGAGCCATCAAGTAATTAAAGTTCCTTAATACAGAGTGGGAGGGGAGGAAGCAATATCATTTGTCGTTATGATCAGTCACATTCCTACAAGTATATATCATAACTGTTTTATAAATGGATTATTAGCAAATCAGATTACAGCACTAATTATTTCTCCCAGCATTTCCCGTACCCATGTGCTGTGGACTCATCTGCTCTCCAGTACTACTATACTCGTCCATCTGTGTTCTTCCCCCTTTGCTATCTCAAACACAGACACAATCATTTATGTAAACTCACCCAGGACAGGAAGAACTCAACAATAGCTGTTATCAACACTTCAAAGCAAAAAATATTGCTGGCTGTTGCTCTGAATGAATAGCTGCACAGCGACCTAGGTACAACAAGGTGGTTGTAACCCAGTTCTGAGCAGAACTGTGAAAAAGGAATTCACTACACAAAGCTATCTCCACGCTGGTGAGCAATCTCAGAAGAAAGGACAAGAATTGGCAGGCCTGAAAAAACACCTTTCTCACCTTTACTGGGAAAAACAGGGCTGTTAGGTAAGACATGTTAGGTAACCTTTTTTCCTTTCTAATGAAGCTCGAGCCCAGAAGAGCTAGATTATTCCAGTAAAAAAACATGGGCAGGACAAAGTTAAACAACACTTGATGAAAAGAGCAAGGTGCAGGGGCAGGAATTAAAACAAACTAAAGGAAAATATAGGTGGAATCATAGGTCAAATTTACTAGATACACAGTCAATTAAATCTGCTATAAGTTTCAAGAGAACATCAGGATTTAGCAGCCCTGAGGAAGTATAATCATTGTGCCAGTTGTAAATTTTCACAAAAAGAACAGGGATTTAGATGTTTGTGTTTTGCACACCCTGCAGGATTCATTAAAATCATCAAGCCAAAGCCTGAAATGGTGCACAATGTGAAAGGTAATGCAAAGCTGCACCCCTGCTCCCCTTCCTAACGGTGTAAAACACAACTTCTGCCATAGGTTTACCAAGGAGTAAAGGAAATATTTCAGGGTAAAAAATAATAGGTTGTGAGACCGCAGCTCTTCTGCCAATTCTCCAATTTGTTTTGTCATTTCCAGAAGAAAAAGCAATCGAGAAGATGGTGTAATCTTGGCACAAATTCCTTTGCCAGCTAGTAAGGTGTTTTTAACATTACTCCAAGTGTTTGCTAGGGATGGATTAAGAGGGTTAAAAATGCTGGGTTTGGGCTCAGCAATACTGAAGAATTTGCAACAGACTTCTCCTTAATCTCTGCTTAGTCCCTCCCGATCAGGGTGCACGCAACCAAGTCCTTAGCTGAAGCTGTCCCCTTACCAATGCAGCTCGTCTAACCTTTACTACAAAAGCTTTGCATGTGTTGAAGCTGCTGTCCTCCATATTGTCATCATTTCAACTACATTATATGCACATCAAGGCAAAAATTCAACCTTCCATCCATAAATAGAGCTACCATATACATTTCAAGGCATGGTGATACATTAGCAACAAAAAAAAAAGAGGCACCAAAGAGGGTACACCCATGTCCAGGAGGACTGTTGGTTTCTACTTCATACACCTGCCTCTCCAGGTTGGACAAGGTCTTCCCCTGTTCAGCTCTGCCACTAGTGCTGCAGGCAAGAGGAACAAAAGCCTGGAGCAGCCTGATGCAACAACTCCAGCCATAAGGAAAGACCCATGGACCCCATCAAGCATGTGGCCCAGCAGCTTGCAGGGCTCCCTGAGAGGGGCACTCTGGAAGAGGGTGCTCAGTGCCTCAATTTGCCTTCACAGACATTTCGCTTACATTTTTGAGGAGAGGAGTCTGTGGTTGGATGGATTCACAAGTTTTGGCATCCATGTTCACTCCTCTGGGACTATGTGACTCAAAAGTGTAATTACATCTCCTCTTCCCAGTTAACTTGAAGGTA